>NW_024524822.1:3389870-3658096 GCF_017590135.1 Pyrgilauda ruficollis
TTTTTTTTTTTTTTTTTTTTTTTTTTTTTTTTTTTTTTTTTTTTTTTTTTGGCTTCCAATGCAAGAATGCAAAGCATTGTCTCTCTGGGAGGAGAATTAAGTATGGGCAAGTGTTTTGGCAAGAGAGCCACAAAGGAGAATGGAAGGCGAGGATGAGGCGGGGGAAGAGGAAGGGAGGGAGAGCTGGGGGTCAGATGGATGGTTTCATCTTTTATAAATCTTGGATGGGGAAGAGGCACACAGATGGCTTTGTGTTTTAAAATTATTCTAATAAATCAACTCCATAATCAAAATGCCCTTGTCTCTCTTTTTTCCCTCCTCTTCCGTGGATCACAGCTGAGCAGTGAGGCTGGAGCAGGAGCCTGGTGGGAGGGAATGGCAGGGACTGGAGGTGAAGCTCAGCTGCAGGGAGGGAATGTGCAAACCCCTGTGCATGTGTGAGCCACCACAGCACTGGCCATGTCACCTCTGAGTGAACAAATGACATGAGCAGGAGAAGGAATGAGCACAGGGGGCTCTTCATCCAGCAAGGGTGGGCATATCCTGGCATGATCCTGGACATTTCTAAGGAGGAATGTGCCCATACATGTCAGAAGGAGGTCTGAGTGTGAGAGTGAGTCTGTAGCGGTCTGCAAAGAGAGGAGCTGCCCTGATGGTGGGGGAAGGAGTGGGAAAAGGCAGGGTCTGGTCTCTCCCAGGCAGAGCAGACGTGCTGGGGAGGAATGCTGCGTCTCCGTTCCAGTGCTCCGACTTGGCTGTGAGGAAGGTGCAGCCTCTCCTCCTCCAGCAAGAGCCACTGGGCCTGGGCCGCGGGGGGAGCGGAGGCTCCTGCAGTTTGGGTTTTCCATTTGGAGCTCCACGTGGCACAAACTCCCATCGGCTTCCTTGCCAGAGGGAACCAGGTGGAGAGAACAATAAAAAGCAGAAGGCGTGGGGCGGGGCGGGATGGTCCAGAGCGGATGCAGAGGATGGAATTAATCAGCTGTCCGGGAGGAATATTAGAGCTCTTCGGCTTGTCGTCAACGCCTTCTCCTCCTTCCCAAAGACAGACACAATGAGAGACCAAGGAACATTTCCTATTGTTACAGGGGATTTGTCCACAAGGTCCAGCCCCATGTGGAAGTCATTACTGGCTGGGAGTGGTAGGTATCCGCACAGAACATGCAGCGAGATGGGATGGGGGAGGGCAACTGGGAAAAAGTTGAGAGACCAGAGATGATGTGTCCCTGCCTAACTGATTTAAGCATCTCGAGGGAGGTGGTCACCGCAGCAGCCTGGCTCCAAATCCAGGGATCACTGTGGGCTGAGGTACAAAGTGTTTTGCTTTGTGTCACCCCTTGGCTGAGCCAAAGTCCTGAGTGCTCCTGTGAGAAGCCATCAAGGGTAGCTCAGCGCCAACAGGAATGGATCATGAATTTCACTGCTGCTACTGAACAGGGAAAAGAGGGACAGTTACATCAAGGTTTTCTTTTCCCTTCTCTGACCCTCCCTAGACAGAAGACCAGAGTGGCTGCAGCAGCAGCTGTACAAAGCACGAGGTGAAGAGCTGACCACTGCCCACCTGCACATCCTCCTGCTCCAGCAGAACTTGGCCTTCTGCATCATGCATGGAAGAACGTAATTACCCATGGGTGAGAGCCCAGGACTGAGTGATCAGAGAGAGTCAACACCTCCATGCTCCCAGGGGAAGGCAGAGCCTTTTAGACATACTACATCTAAGCTCAGTTTTTTCCCATTAAATCATATTTAAGACAGCAGCATCTCCAGAAGTGGTGATGTCAACATCCCCAGGACAGCTGGAGGAAAGGGGCACCTCAGAAATCCATGGGAAATTTGCATCCCAACTCATTTGCTGCCATGTCTCAGTCTCCCTGATCCTGACCTGTTGGGTGCTGAACAGCACTGAGTTGAACAGATGTTGCTGTCGGTAAAACAGTCCTGTGCACAACAGAGCTGACCTCCACAAGTCCTCTCATGACTTCCCCAGCCATGAAGAGGCAGATAGAAACAAAGTCAGTCGTGTACATTGGGGTAAAAAATGCTGTATGAAGCCTGCTTGGGCCTTTTGGTCTGTCAGGAGCCATGTGATGCACAGGACAGAGAAATGAGAGACAAAGAAGGGCAAGCACACAGTCCAGGCCTCTGTGGGGACACAGTACGTGGGACAAACAGTGTCTGCTGGGGTTTTCAGAAGGTTCCAGACACCACTGCCGCAGTTAGAGATGGGTACATGGACCTGTCTCAAACCACACCTCCCCAACAGCACTGGGGAAACAGGAGAACACTGTGGGGAGACAGGAGGAGCAAGGACTCTCAGCCACCTCGACACGCTGCAGGACATCCTGGACAGCTGCCCCAGCAACAGGCTCTTGTGCAGCACAGACTGAGCAGATTTCACCAACCTTCTGCCCTCCTGCTCCAGCCCAACCCCACCACACCCCATGTCTTGCCTCCATCAAATTTGCTGCCCACAGGAGCCCTCACCAAGCCAAACATGGTGGCACAATGCTGTGCTGCTCCTCTTTAAAAAGTAAAACAAAATAAAAATGCCTATTATACTTCCATGGAAATTATCAGCGGGAATCTCAGGATGCTCAGCTCATTTATCTCCAATGAATTTCACCTCAGTTGAGCAGGATGTTGTTCCCCACAGGACAGTATTCAGTTGGGTACTTTTACCAGCATGAACAGTGCAGCTTTCCCTTGTAAACGGTGTGAACATTCTCCTTAATTCATGTCCTACAAGAACTCATTTTTACCAACATTTATGCATCATAACACATTGCCCTCATCCTGCAAATTTTCAACATGGGCACAGCTTTGTGTATGCCTGAGATCTTCCTGGTTCCAATGAGCTTTTCATCAGCAGCTTGCTGAAGAGGCTGAGGCTGTGCTTATGTTTTATGGATCTGGAAAAATTATTACATAGCAATAGGGTTCAAACAGGAGTCCCCAGATCCATCAGATGTTTGACTTGCTTGGTACATGCAGTCTAAAATGGAAACGGGATGGGAAACATAATAAAACATAATAAAAATGTCTATAAACATTTCAGGTTATTGAAAAGAATTTCTCTTTGTAAGTTCCCGAACTTTTGAAATCATGAACATGTATTCTCACAAAGCTAGACTGGGAAGTAGCTCATATTTAATTTAAATTTACATTGTTCCAATTACACCTACAAAATACACATGATATTTACATGTATAAAATACATTATTTTACTGTAAAATATATTCTTATGTAATTTAAATTAAATTTAAAATTAAAATCATACTGAAACTAAATGTATTTTTTTGCCATATGTATTTAGGGGACATGCCATCCTCATCCTGTACTACCAAAGAATATAAAAAATAAAGCTAAATGTTAAACTCATGGAGCTCTCTTTTCTCTTTTAGCTTTTTTTTTTTTTTTTCTTTTCCCTCTTTTAAAACATTTAGACAATCTTTTTAACACCATATGCACACACTCCACTGTGGCACTGAAGATGACATGAGCATGGTGAGGATCTGCTCTGTCCAGAAGGGGAAGCCCATCACCCCTGCAGGAAATCAGCTGCACAAAGCCACCCCCCGTGACACCACAGCCACCATGGGGAAGGCAGACACAGAGTCCCCACTGTCACCAGCCCACACCAGGGCTTCTCCAGAGCACCACCACCCTTCTCCCACCTCCCTTCCTGCTCTCTCCCCACTCCCAGCTCTGCTTCCCCTTCCCTCTCTCTCTCTTTCACTCTCCCACCACAGCTGGTTAAAATTACGCTGGAATTTTGTTTTTCTGTCAAGTGAATTTGGGCCTGGTAAATCCCTCCCAGCCATTCCAGTGGCCTCCCAGTGAACATCCAGGCTGGATGCAATGCACATGATTTAAGAAAGGTGCTGCTGGAGCTATTTCCAAGCACGTTCAAAGCATGGGGCTGGGCACAGCCAGGAGGGGCTCCTGGGGCTCACAGACACCCAGGGAGGGATGTCAGGGGGTCCACATGGGCAGGAGAAGGAGGAGAAGGCTGAAGGCATGGCCTGTCAGCTGGACCAGCTCTCCTTGCAAAGATGGTGCAAAACAACAGCAAAAAAAATTACAGCAAAAGAACACAAAAACACCTCAGGCTCAGAGAAACCCCAGCCCTTTTCTCTGGAGAGATCACAGGAGCAAGCATGGAAACCCTTGTGTGAGGGAAACCAACAGTGAGCTGTGGCACAGGAGGAGAAGGACACGTCCTTGGCCAACCTGGGGAGTTGGTTACAACACATGAGAATAAACCAAGGCTCCAGGCATGTACCTGCACACCAGTGCTTGTGCCTGGCACACTGGGGCTCCCAGTTTATGCCTGGGGGGCCACCAGTTCTCAGTGGTGTGGGAGTCACCTCTGCCTTGGACTGGCACAGCTCAGCTCAGGGCCGTTCTGAGTACCTGGGCTGGTGGGTGGTGGGACCTGGCAGGGACATGGCCACGTCCAAGCCTGAGAGCCTCCCCTGCTCTGCAGCTTTGGTGGGAACTCAAAAAATCACCAAACTGGTGTCCCACCTGCAGCATCATCCCCAAGAAACTCCAGGATCTCCCAAGAGACCAGGCAGCAGTTGTGAGAAGGATTACTTAGGAATTTGAGGTCAAAACCAGCTGCACAGCAAAAAAGTCCTTCTATTAAAAGTAAAAGTTTTAGAAATAGACATACAAGTCAAAGAAATCTTGGGCTGGGGGAAACCAAGTGAGGCAATCCCTCTGGTAGCATTGAAACTGCTCTATTATGACATTTTTGGAATGGAACAATGATATTCGAGCTTTCAAAATGACTTTTTTTAAAGACAATCACCAATGGTTAAAAATATTAAGTTTTTAATAGGTCAGGAAGAGAAAAAAACTTTTTGCTTTTGCCCAACAAAACCTCTAAATTAGCCCTAAGTGGGTTTTATGAGTGGGCAAGGATGGGAGGTAGGGGCTGTAAAGGGCAGATTTTATTTAATGGAATATTTGGAGTTATTTTAGAAGGCAAGAAAGGGAACTGTTCCTTTTGGTCATAATTAAATACATTTATGTTGTGCATACATACACGTGTATATCCATGAACACCTCTTTCCAGACTCAACATCCTGGCCCTCCCCAGGTTTAATTAATACCTGATTGTGCTGGGCATGTAGACACAATCCCTGATCCTGGACAGTTCCTGATCCCAAAAGAACAAACCAAAAGATGAATTAGGATGTAAGGGCAAAGCAACAGCTTCAACCCCCTCAAAAGGCTCTGCAGCAAACCTGCAAGCAGAATCCAAGGAGCTCTGGGTATCACTCAGTGCATTATGCACTTGGCCGAGTGCGTGGAGGAAAAGCTATTTATAAGGTGATGACTGAACAGCTGAACATGGGCTGGGTTGGATGTGAGCATGGAATAGAGGAGAGAGATGGGCTCTGGTGTGTGCGTGCCCACAGGCACGTCCATGCCCACCTCCAGCAACCCCCTCTGAAATCACCCGCAGGAGGTGTAAAGAAAAGAATGAAAATCAAAGGCTGAACTTGGTACTAGTCCATATTCCTCCTCCCATCACCCCAAACACAGCAATAAAAATGGTAAATTAAGGTATTTTTTTCCTCTTAGTCTTCTCTAAGATGATATGAAATGTTTTATATATAATCTAGATTTATGGTTTTTTGTTTTTCAGTTAAATGCAGGGTTATGAAAGAAAAAGAAGTCATGTTTTGGTCATAAATAGAAAACATGCAAACAGAAAATCATTTAGATATTAATATTGCAAACCTGATGCCTGTATTTTTATGTATATATAAATATGTATTCACATACACAAAAAAGATATAGAACCAAACCCTATGCTTATACATCATGTTTATACACTACATCTAAATGTACTTATAGTGAATTCACTTACTGACTTTTTTTGGTGCTTGAAAACATGCCAGTAAAAAGCCAAAATGTCAGTAAACACAGTGGATGTCGTCACTGTTTTCCCTCTTCAGGTTGGTTTCCCTGGTGTACAAAGGTCAGCTCCAGCTCCAGCATAAATTATTGCTGCCTATTTGACTCATAATAACATATCCAAATAATAACCAACACATGCTGGATGCTTTATGGATGAATAATTCCGATCCCAAAGAACTGGCAATTTAAACAGTTTAGATGTAGCGAAACTGGGAGAAAAGTCGCATTGCCCAGGTTGCGTGGCCAGAGGCAGAGTAAATCCTGTGCTCAAAGAAAGCCTCCAGGACTGAACCATCTCTGCCAGCATTTCCACATCTGCTCTTGCTCGATCCAAGGCAGGAGAAGCACCTGGGACATGTTCAAGGTGGACAAACCTCTGCTAAAACCCAGGAAATCCTTGGGTGCTTTGCCTGGAAGCGGAGCTGTCGTGCTTTGGGACGCCCAGGTGGGTGTAGAGGCGTAGAGTGAGCGCCAATGCATGGGACACTGCCTTTCCTTTCCAGGAAAGGACAGCAGGGGTCTGGCTGTCACCCACCCCTGCCCTACAGGATCTTCTCTGGCTAAACACGTGGCTGAGAGCCCTCCAGCCTCCACGATTCCCCGCACGTGACGAGCACGAGCACGAACGCGGGCCGTCCCTCCGAGCACATCCTCCGCCTTTGCTGCTGGCTCCGTCCCTGACATGTAAATAATGACATACCATTTCCACGGCTCTCCAGCCTATTACGCTGCTCTCTGGACCTTGCCTCCCATCCGAGCAGAAAACCTGCGTCCCTGCGTGACCCTCCTGGCGCAGCCAAAGCAAACCAACGTGCTATATTTGTTTTTCAAGCCCTGGCCAGGAACGATTCCCGTAAGGCTCAGCCTGGCTTAATGGAGCTGTGTCTGTGCTCTGCCTCTAAGCCTGCTCTTGGCCACAGGGCTGGAGCTGCTTTTGCGCTGGCTCGGGCAGGACGCAGCGGGGTTTGCTGAAGGTAACAAAGTGAGAAGCAGTGGCAGAAAGGGATGGTGGGGCAGCGGGGGAGGAAGGAGACAAGAGACACGAGGGAAAACAAGGGGGAGGGGCAGACAGAGGGTGCTCCCAACCTTCCCAAAGTATTGTGGCTGTTCAAGACAAACTTGGCTTTGCAGCAAGGAGCAAGCGCAGTGAGAGGACAGGGGATGAGCTGTCACCAGGACCTCCTCACCACCTGTGTCACACCACCACATTCATCCCCTCCAGCCTCTTGTTTGACCACAGCAGCCAGAGTGTTTTTCTTGGAGGCAGATGCTGCTCCCCACTTGTTTCATTTACCCCAAGGAGTGATGTTCTGACACAAACACAATGACATAAATCTTGCCCTAAAATAAACATGTGAGATGCTGAACTTTTTTTTCCATCATACTGAAGCCCTGCCCTCTGTTCTTGTGAAGCCTCTTGCCACCCCCCTTGGGTACCTGCTTTTTTGCAGAAGTATCTGCAGTACAAAGAGTCCTGCATATCACCAGAGTACCACATTCAGAGGCCCCGTACACAGACAGTTCTGGTTGCAGGGCAGAGAGAGATTTATTTTTCCAAGACACCCCTTTTGCCAGCAGGATTTCCTCACCAGGGGCACTCAGCAGAGGAATAAGGTCTGTCCAATCAAGGATGTTTGCAGCAGTAAGATGTTAATTAGGGAGGTCCTACTAGTAGTTCATAGCAAGTCCTACTAATTGCATCAGTGAAGTGCAAGTGTCCCATACACTGTCCTACGAGGACACACAGACACTTGTCCACTCCCCCTGGTGCGCCCAGACCCTGCACACCAGAGTAGAGCAAAGGTTGAGGCTGTGGAGTCTCCCTCACTGGAGATATTCCAGAGCCATTTGGACACACATAATCTTGTGCCATGTGATTTGGGAAGGCTGTGTGGGAGCAGGGAGGTGGGACCAGATGATCCAATGTGGTCTCTTCCAACGTGACCCACTCTGTGATTCTGTAAAGGAGTTATACCAGGCTCTGCACAAAAACCCAAGTGGTTCCACTGCTGCCAGACAGGAAAAGCTTTGGGGAGGATGAAGACAGCATGGCTATTGGACCCAGATCTCCTGCTTAGTGTTGAAATATGTCCAGAGCAAAGCAGGAGAAAGAAGAGATTGAATCTGCAAGGCTTGGCTTAAGAGCCAGACCAGGAGCTGAGCTCACTCAAAGTTTGGATGTATTCAATTGGAAAAACATTCAGCTCCTTAGGAAGAGAATGGCCATGAAGTTTGGACCCAAAACTAAACTCCTACTGAGTTTTTACTGCTGGGTTTCTGTTGGCACCCATCCTATGAGGAAGCACCCATTGCTAATGGCAGCAATATACTCCATATCCTCTCTCCTGCATACTCCCACTGCAGCCCTCCCAAACTGCAACCACTCCAACACACTTCATGCTCAGGACATGGGAGAGTAACCAGATGCCCGCACCCTGTGGCCAGCATCACTTTGTGTTCTGTGACACAAGGAACCTCTGAGCCCACCAAACCTCACCAAGGTCAGATATAACAAGGATGAGACACATCTTCCCCTGAACATCCTCAAAAACAGCAAGCAGGTTATCCAGAAAGCCACCAAAGAAGCACATCTGGAAGGGCAGAGTGTGCCTGCACATCCCAGGCTGCTGGAGTCAGGCAGGAGGGGACAGGAGCACTCCAAGGCCTTCTCTCAGAGCAGGGATCCTCTACCCCTGGGCAGCACATGCAAGGGAAAGAGGCAGCTGTAAATGGTAAATGCAAAACATTTAAATGTAAAAGTAGAAGCTCTGCCCAAAGGGTACTGAATGACTCAGCTGTGCAAAGGAGCCCCTCACCCCTGGGATCCCATTGTGTGGGATCACAAATCACCATTTGTGCTGGGTGTAATTAAAAATTAAAATTGAGTCAAATTCCTGACCATAACCACAGCCACCTGCGGGCTGTGGCTATGAGGGAGCCATAGTGACCACAGCAGCACCTCAGAAATGCCACCTCTGACCAGGAGCTTCCCCTGACCCCCCATCAGTGTGAGCATCTCCCACATCCTCACTGCACACACAGGACATCGGTCTCCTCCTGGGATGTTCTGGCATCTTTCCCCAGAGGGACACCCAGTGAGCTAAAATGATGTCCCCACCACTGACACCCTCCCTGGTCCTGCTGCAGCCGTGGGGAAGGGCGGTCTGCACAGCCTGGACACGATGCCAGAAGTGCCAGTCTTGCTTGGAAACCCTTCCTGGATGGGCAGGAACACAGGCAGAGCTGCAACTGCACCGTGGCCCTGCCTGCTCCTGCCTACCCGCCTTGGGAGGGAGGGAGGGAGGGAGCGATGGTGCCACACGTCCCTTGGGATGCCAGGACAAGGAAAGGCAAGGCAGGACAGGGAAAGGCAAGGCAAGGCAAGGCAAGGAGCACACAGGGAATGGCAGGGCCGGGGCTGCCTGAGTGCAGAGCGACCCAGACGGGGCCCCCTCGGCTTCCCAGCCAAGGCAGGACGGAGCAGCCCAGCTGCTCGGGCTTGGCTTCTCCTTGCATGGCAGCTGGGGGGGAGAGCCAAGCACAGGGAGAGACTGCGTGCGTGCACAGGGGGCTGCAAACGCCCTCCCCTCCAACATTCCCTCAGCTTGGGGGGGCAAAAAAAAAAAGGAATAAGGAATTAGTAATTAGAAGGTGAAATCAGGACATAAAAGAAGCAGAAAATTGTCTCAAAGGGTGCTTTTTCTTTTTAAAGGTTTCACCAAGATTTTTGCTTTTCCCCAGGGTGTCCTTTGCAAATCAGGCCTCACTGCAAAGGCTATTGGATATGACTCTGACGTCAGCAGGGAAAAAGTCCCCAGACTCTCATTAGAAAGGGGAAGAAAAAAAAAAAAAAAGTCTATCTTTTTTTTCTTTTTTTCTCCTGACCAATTTAACCTTTTCAGAACAATAAACAGACTGGTTACAGGACGAAACCAAACAGGCAAAAGGGTCGTGTGCTTTGCTGCCTGGGGACAAGGGAAGGTGTGTGGTGGCAAATGCCAAGGACTTGAGCTGGCACTGCAGCTGGGCAGCCCCGTGCTCCCCATCCCGGTGGCTCAGTACCCAGGGGCCCCTGGGCAGCAGCACTGTCCCACAAACAGGGCTGCTTTTAACCCTCTGCTAGTCTGGGAACTGAACATTGCACCACCTGAGCCAGTGTGCTGGCACCAGATAGGAGTCCTGTGAGACCGTGGGATACAGGGACAGCTGCCTTGGATGGGGACAGAGAGCAGCCAGTGCACCCAAAGGCAGGGATGGCTTTTATTCCTGAGCCTGCTGCTCAGGACAGAAACCAGTGAGCAGGGTGAAAAGCTGCTCGGCCTTCTCCCAGTGTGTGGGGACAAACTGAATTACTGTAACCCCATCTTGCTGCAGCAGCTCCCCAAATGCCTCTTGCAGACTTCCCACCCATTTTGGAGAATGCTTGGATGCCAGAGTTTGCATGATCCTTGCACAGAGGTTCTGTACAGGAGAAATGTAGGATTATCAGCAGCTCCTCACTGGAAAAATAAAGCATCAGTGGTCAGAGCCCTGTGTTGTCATTTTGGGGGAGGATAGAGGTGTGAATGAGGGCCTAAGGGGCCATGCTGAGCCAGAAACTGTCCCAGCCATAGAGCTTGTGCCCAGGTTTCTGGAAAGTAAGATATTTAAGTTTTAAGATGGTGAAGGGTCACACCTAAATGAAACATCCTTTTCCAAATTATTATAAAGATGAGGCTTGTTGGTGTGCAGTACGTGGGACTGTGCTGATGTAGCCTGGGACTCCCAGGGTGGGCAGCAGCCCAGGGGGAATATTTGCTCATCCCATGTTATTTTGGGCCTGATTTTCCCAGTATGGGGTAGGCAGATGCTGCTGAGCAAATCTGACAGGCTCCTTGTGAGAACTGGGCTGCTGCCCTTCTGCAGGAAGTGGAGGAAAAATCACCCTGAGGTGGGAAAAAGACACTGTGAGTGGCAGATCCAGCTGATGGAGGGGGGAGGACCAAAGGGCTGGGCAGCTTCTTCAGCCTTCCTGTTCCATCTGGAGCCATGCTGGACCTCCCTGCTCCCCATCCCCTGTATGGGTTTGTTCTCCTGGGGGATTCTGCATGGTTTCCCTCTCCTCTTTCTGGGTGCCCTTGTGCCCTCAGCAGCCCCTTCCCTTGGCCCTATACCTTCTCCCATGCTCTCCATGGAGTGAGGAGACAACTCCCCACCTGGCACAGCTTTAAACCCTGCACACCCTAAAGCCACAGCACCCCATCCCACACCTCTCCATCCCACTCAAGGAGTTCTCCTTGGTCCCCACTGCACTGCAGGGATGCACAGCTCTTCTCCCTGCTGCCAGTGATGGAACCACACCAGGGCTGGATACCAGTTGCCCCAGTTCAGCTGTGCTGGCGAGAGAGAGGACAGGAGCTTTGGCCAGATCTCCACCCAGCCACGTCCCTGCAGGGTGGGGAGGGAGGAAGCACAGAGGCCGCTCGCTGCGGCTGGCTGGCCCCAGGCTTGGCTTGCCTGTGCTGGGGCGGGCGTGCAGACAGGGCTCTTCCCTCTCCCTTTTCCTTTCCATTTTGCACTTCACTGTCCAGGGCAGTGAACGCAGAGCCCGTCAGCCCAGAAAGCTGGGATTGCTTTCCCACTGCTCCCCTGTCATTCACAGCGTCACATCTGTCCTGTGGCACTGCCACATGCTCAGGTGGAAGCCTCAGCCCTTCCCTGACGTTTGATGGGCATGTGCTGGGCTGGACAAGCCCAGGATGGGTTGCAGGGACCTTTCTGGGACAGACAGATGATAAACCCTGTGCAACAGGGCTGGAACCTCTTCAGGTTGGGTCGAGGACATTTTCTCACTGACACTGAACACACGAGGAGGTGGAGCTCGTCAGCAGTGGATAGGGAAAGCAGTCCTGTTATTTTTGGGATTAGGATGCAATCTCCTCAATTGTCTGCCTCTGGCACAGTCCCTCCTACCCTGGCCATGGCTCAGGACTTTCTCAAACCCCACAGAGCATCAAAAGGTGCTGAACCTTGTCAAAGGAGAAGGAGCAGAAAACAAATGAAGATTCCCAGTTTCTTTTGCTCACCTGGTCTCAAGCCTTTACCTTTGCAGCCATTCATTCCAGCTTCCCCTGAGCTCCATTCTCCCCTTTCAGTTCCTCACCCTGGCTAAGCCCCCAGTGCAGCAAGGCCAGACTGACTCAGACATCACCTTGATTTTACCCCAAGGGGGCTCACGGGGGGGATGCCCACCTGCCAGCACCAAAAGCAGCTTTGTATTGTACAGGATAATCTAGGGGGGTGGTGATAAAAATCTCCTCATCCCCATGGAAATTGAGCCATGTTCCTCACATACCTCCACTAATTCAATTTTACACTGTGTGAATAGACCTGCCAAACCTTTATTTTTCTTTCTTCTTGGGAAGTTCACAACAGAGGGGTACAGTGGGCACAGGGGAGGGTGGGGGGCATGAGGGAGAGGTGGGCTCTCTCCTGCCTCTCCTGAACCTGATCTCTGCAAGAAATGGTCATGTTTGGTCCTCTCCAGGCATGGATCATTACTGTCTTTTCAAAATATGTGGCTGGGTATGAAGGTGAAGAAAAGTCTGGAGTAAATATGTAACTGCTTGGAAATACCTGGGGCAGGAGGCAGTGGATCTTGGATTTAGGTGAGAATAAGGGACAAGAGCCCTGAAAAGCATCCACTGCAGTTCTGCTATCATAGCTTAGCCTGGCATGGACCACAGCTTGCCTCACCTTGCCTCACTCTGAAGTCTCCACTTCAGAGATGCCCCAGCTGGGACTCCCAGCCCCAGCACACCCGCCTGGTGCCCTCTCCCCTGCCAGGGCTCCCCCAGCATGCCTTGACCCTGCCCTGCAGGACCTCATCAGCATTTATCCAGGGTTGCAGATCAGCATCATATCAGAAAATCATAGAATGGTTGGGGTTGGAAGGGACCTTAAAGCTCCACTTGTTCTCACTCCCTTCTTGGGACACCTTCCACAATCCCAGGTTGCTCCAAGCCCCATCCAACCTGTCCTTGAACACTTGCAGGGATGGGGCAGCCACAGCTTCTCTTGACAATCTGTACCAGGGCCTCACCACCCTCACAGGGAAGAATTTCTCCAAAGATCTAATCTAACCTCTCCCTTCAGTAAGGACACTTGTGGCGTTGGCACACCAGTGCTGTGAGTGGCAGGGACCTGGATAAGGGCAATGCTTGGGAGTAAAAACATGCTTCAAAAAGTCCTTATGATCTTCTGGATCTCCTTGAGGGCTCCTTGGGTTTGCATCTGCACTAGCAGATGTTTTTAGCACCTGCAACAGCATCTGCAGCTACATGGCTCTGCAAAACCCTGATGGATCGTGTGACATCTGACACAGCACAGGGTCTGGGTATGAGAAATCCAACAAGGTGCCTTTACATAGAGATGATCTTCTAAAGTTCATACAAGACCCATTCAGGGAATACACACACGGAAACTGCTGGTTCCACATCCCTGAGTCTGCCAGATTTCCTGGTGGGCAAATAACTGTACAGTCAGAAGTATTTTCACAGGAGATTTGGTCTGGAGCCCTGGGTCTGGTGCAGCACCAGGGCTGACACTGGAAAGCAGATGGAAGAGGCTGGTTGAGCCATCAGCCTGGAAGTCTCATCCTCTAACTGCAGCTGGGACTCTGAGCAACCTGGTCTAGTGGAAGATGTCCCTGCCCATGGCCGGGGGCTTGGAAAATGTGATCTCTAAGGTCTCTTCCAACCCAAACCATTCCACGATTCTGTAACCCCTCACAAGCCCTTCAGGTGTGATTTTGTGCAGGTAGCACAAGAAGGCAGGTCATTATGGAGAGCCAAGACCAGGCACTCAGTTTCCAAAGCAAGTCTGATTTTGAACCTTTTCAGAAACTTATCCTCAATAGAACATGGATTGATCAGTTCCGTTGGTTCCAAATGCAACTGTTCAATTGAACCTGGAAAAATGTGAAGCAAGGGTTCAAATGCCAAGACTCTGATGAAATTACTAATGAGGGTGTGCAAGCTTCTGGAGCTCCCAGCCATCAGAGATAAGAGGCAGAAAGAGGAGGAAATTTGGATTCTAGTAAGTAAATAGAATCAAGATATGGAAGAGACCTTAGAGATTATCTTGTTCAAACCCCTGCCATGGGCAGGGACACCTTCTACCAGACCAGGTTGCTCAGAGTCCCATCCAGCCTGGTCCTGAGCATTTCCTGGAATCTGAAGTCTACAGTTTATTGCATATCAACACATAGAAAATATGGAATTCAGTAATGCTTGCAGGATTTTAAAAAAAATTATATATATATGTATATATATATATATATATATATGTGTATATATATATATATATGAATGAAAAACCTGATAAGATCCAACAGGCACAAAAAGACTAAACCTGAGGGCATTTTACATTTTAGTATTTTACATATTATTGAAGCTTTGATGTATTTCATACATCCAAACAGCCTACACTAAGTAGCTGTAATATCTACATCCTCTCATGGCTACTTGAAATGCAAATTAACAACATGTTCCAGTCTGATTTAACTTTCACATTGAATAACTCAGGCTTTTGGGGTTTTTTTTTCCTTTCTCTCTGCCCTTTTTTCCTAATTTTGTTGTGAGATTACCCACTAGTTTTCTTTTAAACCTTAAATTACTCTCATGCATTCTCTACATTAGTTCCACACTGAAGCTATTTGTTTGGGATTAGTTATACTTACCTAACTGGAGGGGTGCAGGGAGGATTACTGGGAATTTGCAGAGGGCTCTGGCAGTGGAAAGCACTATCTAAATGCTAAGTATTATGAAGTGAGATGAGCTATTTACTGACCCCCATTGGTAATATCCCCCCCTCCAAATTGGACACAGAAATTGAAAGAGCAGAATCCTTTTTTTGGAGAGACAAATAGTGACAGAAGGCCAAGGCAAGGTCCACAAATAAAAGAAATCCTAAAACATCACTTAAGGTCAAAAAAGGGCTGGGTTTATCACTGATATGAATAAGCACTGGGACCCAGAGCAGGGCAGGGAGGCTGCGGGGGGGGAAGAAGGCAAACCCAGACTTTGTGGGACCTTGTCTCCAGCTTTTCCCCATCATCCATCACACAAACCAAGCACCCAAACAGCTCCTCTGGCAACAACCTGCAGCCTGGCTCTTAAAGAGAGAGACAGACTGAGCTCCTGTTCTTTACAAAGAGGAGTTTCACTGATGCAATGTGACCTTTTCGTGGGCAGTGGTATCGACTGTTTCATCTTGCAGGTCCCAAGAGAGATTGGGGCCTTGTTGGGAGAGGTTTTATGTGCATATATGTGAGCAGACAACTCCTGCCTCAGGGAGCTGGACTCAGTGATCCCTATGGGTCTCTTCCAACATGAAATATTCTGTGAAATACTGTCACCACCACAGCTCAGACACAGATGGCAAAAAAACCCAAACCCAAGTCAACCCATGTCTTCAAAAAATGTACCACAATGTTATTTATTGAGGTGGGAGGAATAAGGGGGGCATGGCCTTTTTCCCCAGCACAGACCCTGCACCTTGAGCTGAACCCTTCCCAGTCACAGCCTGGAGAATACAGAGAGAGGAGGAGGAATGAGGGAGAAGAACACAAGGATGAAGAGAAAAATGGCTCTGTGTACACATGGAAGGTTTGGGAGAAAGTTTTGAGAGAACATGATGAGGAGATGGGGACAGTGAGAGGATCCTTGTTGAGGAGCCTGTTGTGGAGGTGATTAATTTGAAAGTGTTGAGAAGAAACTCAGAGATATTAAAGAGGTCAACTTCCAAGAGGAAAAGGGATGGACTAACATTATAGGGTTGAGTGATAGAGCTCTGATCAGCCTGGTCGAGCTGAAGATGTCCCTGCTCACTTCAGGGGAATTGGGCTACATGGTCTGTGAAGGTCCCCTACAGCTCAAAGCATTCCATGATCCTAATACAGGCTCTGGGGTGGGATTCTTCCACCAGAAAAGAGCCCCAAGCTCTCCTGTTCTCAATTCCTCAGCTCCTGGCATGGGCAGATGGTGAACAGACAGTGAGAATCTCCATGAGGAGACAGCACCAGCCAGAGGGGTCTGATCATGTGTGAGGAGAGAGACAAAGTGGGCAGAGGTCTCACACCTCCCAAATGAGCCACTGGAGCATGAGGAGGGTGGGGAAATGGTGTTTGGGATTAGCTGTTGACTAACAGAGGAATATGTGTCCAAAACCTGGTGGTTTTTCCCCATTTTCTTCTCCAGGTAGAACAGCTGGCCAAACAAACCCCACCTTATTGAGTATTCCTCCAGAATTGAACTCAGCAGGAAAAAGTCAGCACAGGCACCATGAGTGCATCTTCACAGATGCAGCTTCCACCCCATGGCTGGACAGGACAGGAAATCCTCATCCACAAGACCAGTGGAAAAAGAGGAGACAGCATCCTCCAGCCCCCACACTTCACCCACCAGGGACCAACACATCTATATTGTCCTTTTCCCCAGCCACAATTATACCATGAATTTGACCTTAGGTTTTGTAACAGTCTGGGGTGCCGAACATGCCATTCTTGACATAGCTGATGTTTGTGAAAGAAACAAATGAAAAAAGGAATAAATAAGCAACGTCCCGGCCGCAGACTGCGCCGGTTCCGTTGTGGTTGACATTTACAGCCTACGGTGGCTGTGGTGAGGATGACAAACTGGGGTGGCCAGTGGTGCTGCCAGGCAGGGCTGTGGGGTCAGTGGAGGACTGGTGGGCACCCACCCTGCAGGGATCCCTCCCAGCCCTCAGCATCGCTGCAAACGCTCAGAGGCTCTGCAGTGGGTGCCTTGGCTCTATGGCTCATCACAGTGGTGGGATGTGCTCACCCAGAAATTATTCTGGAAAGCTGTGGGGTGAATTTGTGGGGGTAATGGCTCAGTTCAGCCTTTAATTCTCTCTGGCAGAGGTAAAGTCCTGTTAGCCTGGCCTTCCTGACCCACTCAATAACCTCAGGCAGGCACCTCCAGCTGCTCAGGCCATGGGCAAGGAGCTGCCCCACAGGGAGCACCAGCCCCTGTCAGACCCACAACACTGCATGGAGGACTCTTGGGAAGCTCCCTCAATTATACAGGAATCCAGACAAGCTCCCTAATTGGGAAAAGACCATCTCTTGCTGATTGCTCCTACAAGCATAGAGAAGGGCTCCTCATTCTCTCTGCAAGCTTTAAGAGCATGCAAAAACCAGCATTTGCAAGATAATTTGGTGGTCACAGGGGACTGGGTTTTATTCCTCAATCGAAAACTGGCTATTAAACATCATTTAAAGAACAAAATAAAAATAAAACAGCAATTTCTTCTTTTATTCTCTCCCTATCATCATCATTAACCTTCTATCTGCGTAATATCCCTTTGCCAAGGATCTTCAACGGAGCAATAAAATTTTAGTACTTAAACCTTATCAGTGCTCTGGAAGGGAGTATTCTCCTCATTTCAGAGAGAGGGAAACCAAGGCACAAAGAACTGAAATGACCTGTTCAAAGTCACACTGAAAATTATTAGTCAAGCCAGGAATAGATTCCCCAAGCCCTGAACCCCGGGAGGCAGCGGCCCACAGGTATGCTGCTCTTACAGGCCAATTAGCTTTTATGGAAACGTTTAAGGAAACATTTCCTTTCACAGACTCTGCCTGCTAATTTACTCCCGAGCTTTGTCATCTGCGAGGGAAAAGTGTCTCAGTTTTAGGCTGCCATGGCTCCTTACCTGGCTTGAGACAAATGCGCTTTCAGGCAGATCTGACAGCACAGAGCACCCCGCTACACGCTGCTTAGAAAGGGCTGGGAGAGGTTTTTCTGTGGGTCCCTGCCTACTAATTAAGTGTGATTGCAGGGAGTTGGTCAAAGCAGAGGGCTCTGCACACAGACACAACACGGGGGACGCCAGGACTCCGGGTGCCGAGGCAGAATTTGCTCCCCAGCACGCTGCTCTGGGCAGGGCTGCTGGGCTTGAGCTGCTTCTCCACCCAAATCCTCACTATCCCAGGCCCTGCCTTTACAAAAGGAAGGGAAAGCGATGCAGGGGCAGAACAGAGGAGGGCAGAAAGGATGGGAGTGGGTGAGCTGGTGCAGGAGAAAAGCAGCCCCTTGTTTGCTTTCCATGGCTCTCCGTGGAGAAACAGTTAATAGGTAGGGAGGTTTCCACCCTTCCAGGACGGAGCCTTTTCCTCCCCTTTCGAGTGCCCCCTGCCTTCCTCCTCCAGCGACTGGGAAGCTGTGACTGCTCTACACCGCTGACACCTCGGCTGCTCTGGAAACCCATGAACTGTTTGAGAAAGGTCAGCTGGCAGCCGCTGCCTCCCTTCTCCTGCCTTCCCAGCCCGGACGGCCTTGGGCAGTGCAGGAGCCCCCTCTGTAGGCAAAGACCCACAGTTACCAGCTTATTCTGCTCCTTAACACGGTTCTTCTCCCCCTCTTTGTCCACCCCGACCCCTCTTAATCCACCCCAACCCAAGCCCCACTGCGAGGCCAGAGTGGGGCTGCAGAGCTCGGTGCCAGTGGGGGACCAGGGCTCTACAGCCAGTCCCATTACATGAGATGTGGACTGAGGCTGGACATCCCACAGGACAGCAGATTTGCCATCAGAAGAGGTGATACCTTGCCAGTTTGCTGTGGCAAAATCAAATAAGCATGACCCTGTAGAGCACCAGGCTTTGGTGTGTTTCCCAGGTCCTTTCTCCAGGTTCTCCAAAGCCATCCTCTATTTTTCCCTGGTCTCTTGCCAAACACAGATCCCCAGCACTGCACAAGTCCTTTCCCAGCCCCTTGGTGCTGTGCTGCACTTCTTCCCAGTACAACAGAAGGAACTAATCTGCTCCTAGTGCTTCTTTCTCCTGCACCTCCTCATCCTAGCTCTGCACATCATCCAGGTGAGGCTCCCCAGCATTGCCACATCTGCCCCAAACCAGTCCTAAACCCAGTTTTGCTGTAAAACAACCCCATTTGGACCATAACCTATGCTGCAAAATCCACCCCTGAGAACTCATGAACACCAGACTGGAAGTAGCAGAGGCAAAATTCCTGCGTGGATGTAAACAAGCTCCTTTCTTCTCAAAAGAGGAGCTTTTGTGGGGGTGGGAGATTAGCTGCTGAGTCAAGGTCTTCTGGCAGTCATTATCAGCCACTACTCCCACAAAAACTTGACCACAGCCTTTAAGAAAAGTGTGAATTTGCCCGTGTTTACTGCTCTCCGTCCCCAGCAGTTACAGATCCTCCTCCCTGGAGATGCTCAGCCTGTGCCCACTGCCTCCCTTTCCATACTGCCAGCCCTGCCACACCCTACACTCCGCCATACACCCAGAATGTTTCCTGCAGCCTCGTAAGGATTCGCTAACCTACAGAATTACAGAATCATGGAATGGCTTACACTGGAAGGGACCTTAAAAACCATCTTGTTCCAATCCCCTGCAATGGGCAGGGACAATTCCTACTATTCCAGGTTGCTCCAAGCCCTGTCCAACCTGTCCTTGGGCACTTCCAGGGATTCAGGGGCAACCACAGCTGCTCTGGGCACCCTGTGCCAGGGCCTGCCCACCCTCATAGTCAAGAATTCTTCCCAATATTCCTTCTAACCCTGACCTCTGTCAGTTTGAAGCCATTCTCCTTTGTCCTGTTACTCCCAGCCCGTGTCCAAAGTTCCTCTCCAGCTCTCTCGGTGCCCCTTTAGGTACAGGAAGGGCCCTGGAACTTTCTCCTCTCCAGGCTGAACAACCCCAGCTCTGTGTCCACAGGACAGCAAGAACCCCTCATTTTGGATCGTCTCCAGGTGAGAGAAACATCCTCTTAGCCACCCCTGGCTCCCTCTGTGTGAAGCCCAAGAAGTGCTACTGCTCAAACAGATGTGCCCCAGGACAAGTGTGGGGGGCAAAATGAGAAAGGAAGATGATGAATACCCAAAGCCAGGTTGTAGACACCCTGAAATAACTTGATTTCTCTAGTGTTCTGGGAGCACTTCTCTCCGAGACGAAACATTACTCATTTTCATTTGGAGAAGTTTCAGTGTGTAGCAAAAATATCTCAGGCTCAGTAATGAGGCAAGAAATCGTGCTTACGTAGCTGAGCAAGTAACATCACTCAACTTTCCTGTCCTTGTGGTGGATGAAAAATGATTGGAGAATAAATTAATCCTAATAAATGCAGGATTCTGATCAGGCATACAAACCCAGCAATGTGTCTGCAGGATGAGCAATTGATGAAGTCATTGCTTCAAAGGTGCCTTGATGCAATTAGTCACCTGTAAAACATGCAGCAGAGGAGAAAATCCCACTCCTTTTGTTAAGGAGCAGGAAAATGCTCCACGTGTCCGAGTGATTTATGGGATACAGTGCAGCAAAATTAGAGTGTGAGGCAATTAGGGTCGTTCTCTTGGAGATAAAAGGCTGGGGGGAGATGAGTGAAGGGATGGACAGGATGCAGAAGGGCCAGATGGAGGCACAATGCCAACACCACATTTCTGTGCTGTTGGTTTTTAACAGGGATTATTTTCCCCTCACATAAATTGTGGGGGGGAAATCAGGCTGCAGATGTAAAATTGGTGCCACTGAGGATGAACCAAGTCATTAATCACTGGCGTGAGTATCCGTAATTAGAGCTGCCGGGAGTCACAGGAGCAAGAGTCAAAGGCTCTAACAGGATTATGGATAGATCTGGATTGTTTTATGACTGATATTTATTAGCAGATAAAAGGAATGTGCTTGAGGATGAGCAGAAGGGCAGGGAAGAAGGTATTTCCCATCCCGACCCTGCTGCCCAGCTTTTGCACCCACAGCACTCTGTGCCCACCACTGACCATTCAGAGAAGGAAAACTAATGAATCTCACCAGCTCCACTGTTCAGACTGGGAACTGAGGCACCCAGCAGAAATGGCCAAAAATCATGTGTGGACTCTAAATTCAGAAGAGCTAGTTAAGAGCAAGGGCTCTAAATTTGTGCACGGTTAACAGTTACTGTGCTGGCTGCTCTCAAGCCCCAGAAGTTCACACTTTGGCTGCAGATTATTTTCAGATCTCGGTTCTGTGGGCAGAGCACCGTCCCTGCAGCACACACTATGAGCCCAGGGCTGGGAGTCAAGGGGAGCTGGCTGACCCGCGTGGGGCTGGTCCCAGTGCAGTGTTCCCATGGACATTCCAGCTGTTTGCAGCTGGAGGACACAGCAGATGCTGAGCAGCCAACCCTCACACAGCTGCAATGCCTGTCCAGTCACCCACCCCTGGCACTATCCCAGCAAACTGGTGGCTTTCCAATGTCCCCTCCCCTATCACAGGCCATCTCTCTGGCTCATGAACTCCTCTCAGCAGTTCCCAAGAAGCCCTGACATGCCTTGCCTGTTCTGGGGACAGGAGGGAGCAGGCAGGCTGGGAGCTGGAGCCAGGCAGAGCCAGCAGTAAAAATCCTCCCAGCTTCCCTGGGAAGGCAATGCACAGCCACTCCTGAGGTCTGAAGGCTGCAGCACCCAATTTTAAGCATCTACTGCTGCTCCTCTGAGCTCATCTGTGAGGACTGTAAAAGGTCTGGGAGATATCAAAGTCCCTTAACTTCAAAAAGGGACAATGGGCTTATGCCTTTATTCCCGGAGTGGAGGGTGCTGAGATGGGGTTGTGCTTACAGACACCATCCTGGGGGTATCCAACAGCTACAAGGAAGACCCACAACCAAGTCAACATGCTGAGGAGGAACAATCCCTGCAGCCACTGCACATTGTCCTCAGAGGGTCTGGCACACCCGAGGGCAGGCAGATGGGGTGGCCACATCTTTTTCATGAAAGCTCAGCATCAGGGTGGGGCAGACATGGTGGTTTCCTTGGTGCTGGGGGCAGCTATCACTCCTGCTCACTGTGTCCCAGCAGGATGGACACATCCACTTGTGTTTGGCACTCTCCATCTACCAGAATAACTCCAAGGCTTCCTACAGGAACTGTTGACTGAGATCTGAAAAAATCTGCAGCCAAAGAGTTGAACTTCTGGGGCTTGAGAGCAGCCAGCACAGTAACTGTTAATTGTACATGAATTGTGAGCCCTTGCTCTTTACTGGCTCTTCTGGATTTAGAGTCCGCACATGATTTTTGGCCTCAATTCCTTAGTCTGAACAATGGAGTTGGTGAGATTTATTGACTTCCACAGATGACAGAACAGGATAAAGGAAAGTCAGGTATTATCTATTATGCTGTGCAAGCTCTCCTCTCTCAGCACAGCCTGCACAGCCCTCCTGAGTGTGCCACAAATGGGGTGGTGGGGAATGGGGTCCCTCAGCCGCACCTCAACGTTCCCTGACTCCACCATCACCCCAGGCAGGTGTTCAGGGCAGACACCAGGGAAACAGGAGGTGAGCTTCACCCAGCTGCACTGGGTCCATGGGTATCTCTGGAGCTGAAATACAGCTCTTCCCAGTGGGGGTAATCATCATACTGGGAAGGTGCTAGGACAGCCCAGCCAAGGATGGCAGAATGACTGTAGCAGCCTGGCTGCTCTGTGCCATACTCCAAGCTCCAGTGAGGTATTTCCTATCCCAGCCTCACCCTGTTTCATCAGGGTGAGTCATCAGACCACCATGGAAAACCTCAGGATCTTGCTTCTGCAGTCGTGATCAGAAACATCCTTTATTAAATTAATGACCATCCCCTATCTGTCATCTCACTGTTAATAAAAAGAAATGAGGGCTGGAAGGAGTGTTGCAGACTGGTGCCTGGAGTCAGCCTTGTCTCTGCAGAACTTGTGTCCTGCTCCCAAACACAGGAGGATTGGGAGGGGGTTTTAACCCACAAAACCAATGCAGCACAAATGTGGTGGGTTCTCCAGGACACCTCAAGATGCTGCTTCAGTGCAGGGCTCCTCACCAGTACAACTCCAAAACACTTATTTGGCCACAGGGACAAGCTCATCTCACTGGCTCTGACTAGACTGACATGACACCCTTCCCCAAATACATCTCTCCTGTGGGACAGAGGGGCACATGCACTTAAATGCTCACTAAATGATCCCCTCTGGGCTGCATCAACCCCTTCCCCACTACTGGCACTACATGGGGGAGCAACGAGGAAGATCTTTACTTGTTCCAAACAAAGCACTTCAGAGCACCAAGGTTTTGCTATCCCAAGGATCCTGGGGACACGAAAGCCATTTGGAAAAAGATTCCCTCTCCCTTGTGAACGAGCCCCAGCAGCAGGAGGTCAGCACCACCCACCCCTCCCTTCTCCAACGGAGGGGTCATGGTCTTGTCCTCTGGAAGAGCAGGATTACAGGGGTGGAAAGAGTTCACAGAGAGTCGCTCCCAGCAAAGCCCAAGTCAACCTGATGCTGAGATAAGACTGTTCCTTGACCCCACCATGCAGGTCCCATTAGAGGAAGCCCAGCAGGGGAATGCTGCAGAGTATCCACCCTATCCCCCATAACCCAAACTAGCCAGAGCAGTATTTCCTATTATGTCTCCATAACCTAATCTGACCCCCTCTAGGGTCTCCAGATTAATATCTGGGAAACCTCACAAGCCCAATCACCCAATTACAGGGAGGAAAGCTTTATCCTATCTAAACAGCACAAAATGTAACCTAGACCCAGCTGCCCCCCTACTTCTAAGAGCCAGATCTCAATCCCTGGCAAGCTGAACAAACTGGGAAGGGGTCACAGGGGAGATGGGGAGGGTCTCTCTTGTATCATATGAAACCTGCAGGAGGAGCAGATATTTTAATTGGTAAATCTCCTGACTCACGTTTAATCCCTCTCCCTTTTTACTGAACTTCCCTCACACTGGAACAACACTGGGAATAGATGACAGACCTCACCTTGAGCCACTGCCCAACAAGAGGAGGCCCCATCATTTTGGTGAGCAGAGGATGATGGTTCTCAGGACACACAGTGTGCCCAGCCCAGCCTGGCAGAGGCAGAGGGGAAAGGCTGGTGCCACCATTGAACAGGGATGTGCCTGAGGAATGGTGAAAGTTAGAGCAGAGCTGATGCTGGCAGGACAGAGCAGGCACCAGACACGATCAGAGCACAGGACAACGGCAACATCCCCAAAGCACCTCCTGTGCTGGGGCTGAGAGGTTTCAAACTGGATAGGCTGTCCCAAGGCACTCTTCGTGCCTCTTTGGATCTCTTTTCTATCCTTATTTCCTTCCAGAGAAGCATGGAGAGACCCTGCCTAACTTTTTGGATTGTGTTTCAGCCACCTGAAAACACTGAATGCATGGGAAACCTCAACTGCAGCCAGAGGACTGGAAAGCAGATTCCCCATCCCATTCAGGATATCATCCCAGGCTCTGGCTAGAATGAGAGCAATGTGCAAAATCTCCAGGAAGATCCTACCCTGGCAGAGGATCTCAGTCTGGGCGTCATTGGGAGCCCATGCAAAGGGAAGACCCAGATTCTTTGCTCAGTGAGAATGCCCAAGTTTCCTCCCAGAGTAGGTTGTGTTGCATCCACAGATGCCCCAGATCCTGTATTTTCCACATAGCTCAGGGCTGCATTGCCAAGCACCAGCTTTGCAAATACAGACTGTGCTTCCCTCCAAATTCCAGCCACAGTTTATTGATTAAAAAAGCCTGTCTAGTCAATAAAGGCTCCTATGAAAAAGTTCCACTGCTCTGCACTCACATGCCGTTATCCGTCTGGCTGTGTTAGCAGCCTTGGCTTTTGATGCTTTCTGACAAGATGGATTTGTGGCCTTGACTTTTCCAGATCAGGAGAAACTTAATCCTAGAGGATAAAATTACAGACTAGTAAAAAAACTCCACGACTGGCCTCATTAACTGCCATGTAAGAAGTTGAGAGGCTTCTTAACTAGAAGGCAGCATCTACAGCTGTCCTTGAGGGAGAGGCAGCTCTGAGCAGACAGCACAAAGCCCTTGGCAAACACGGTGCTCCTGAAGTGCATGACACACTCGTGGCACCAGCCAGGCTGCTCCATCCTCTGCAGACAGCAGGAAAAGGGCAGACGGTCCCAGGTCTCCACCTATAAAGTGATTTGGGAGAAAGCAAAGATAATGCCCAGTTCTGGCCAAAAGGTGTCTGGGCAGATAAAAATAAAAAACCCTGGAACAACCATATGGAAATGTGAATTAATGAAATTTTTCAGCAACTGACTCAACCCTAATTGAGAGTTGAGAACCCTCCACCTCCCTTCTGCTTTCCAGGATACAAAAATGACACTGGTAGGTGGAAATAACTATAGCTGTCCCAGGGAGAGAGAAATCTGAGCTTCATAGTGAGGGTAATGGCCAAAATTAAGTACTTGCTTGTTTCTATTACACAACACATCCCAGGAAGCAGCTTCCAAAAACCTGACCTTCACTTCAAAGGCTTCTTTTTGAATCATCTTTCCTTCTGCTAACAAGTGAAGTGGATTCAGCACTCAAGAAGGGCACTCTGGGTGTTGAAAACATCTTTACCCATGTGTTAGCTGCAGAAGAGGCAGGGGCAATGTTCACGTATTTACCCAGCTGCTGGCTGGACCTCAAGCTCCTACAGCTTCCTAAGGGCAGTGTCAACTCCTCCTGCTTCTCTTTGTGGTAGCCAGTTTGTCAGTCAGCACTCTTAAAGATGATTGTAAGGCTTATAATGGGAGTGCAACGTGGTTGCATGGAGATTGCACTGACTCCTTTCTGACAGGAACAGGATTTGCTCTGGCCAGACAGTCTTTGCTCCTCTCCTCCCAGCCCAGCCCAGGTTTTCACAGAGCAGTAGCAGCACAGCTTGCACACAAGAGGGTGTCTGGAAGAGCTGGTTGCCATAGCTATATCCATACATCCCCAGCCATCCAGACATGTCACAACTGTGAAGTTATTTATAAATAAGACACCCCCGAGCCTCAATTCAGAGCACAACTTGCAAGTGTACAAAACACTCAGCCTTCTGAGTTGACCTCTTTCTTTTATAGACATGATGCTGTGCACAGGCTGCTCTGCAGAGAGCTCTGCTCCAGAGCAGCCTGTAATGCCAGCATGGTGATGTGCACAGGTTTTATAGAACCATTCTCTCCACTCCTGCACGTCTTCCTGCCCTGTCTGGTGTCCAGACACCCTCCCAGGTTACCTGCTGGTTCTGCTCCACACCACTGGCCTGTGTCTCGAGGGTCCCAGCACAGCAGAAGGCTCTGAGCCAGCAGCCAGACTTTGCATTCTCCTGCTCTGAGGTCTCCAACAAGCTCACTCAGCAGGCTGTGTTCCTGTTCTCCTTTCTTTGAGGATTGCAAGCTGTTCTGGAAGAGGGCTACTTCTTACGAACATGGTCACTGTCCTGGCAAAAAGACCCCAGAGCAGCCAGGATCCCTTGACATCCTCAGAGTTAAAGCCTAGGAGTCTCTGCTGAGACCTCACCTGTCCTGCTTGGACATGGCATCCCAAACCAGAAGCAGGTGAGCTGTTTACCTGTTTGTTGTATACTTTGTTCAGCCAAAGCACCACAACATCCCCAGCTCCCCCGATTCAGCTGTCAGCACACACCCAGCTGTGAAGTACCACAGAAAAGGGGCAAAACCACAGTCTGGGAGCCAGCACAGAGCAGGAGAGAAGATGAAGGGCTGGGAGAGGGGCAGAGCCTCCTAATCTTTCTGTAATTTGCCATCAGCAGCACAGAGCCAGCAGTGCATCGGGACAATACCTCATTCACACTCGCTGTCACTCTCAATCACAGGGACAGCAAGTGACGTTTGCTTCTCTGCATCTCCCCAGCTGAACCCACTTTGATACTGAGGCACAGGCAGGAAGAGGTGGATTCATGCTCAAGGACACAGCTCTTGCCTGTGCTGTGCTCACATCCAGGGCTGTTCATCCCAGTGATGGTGAAAGACTGGGGGATGCAGACTGGCTTAGTGGTCAGCCTTGAGGGTCCATGGAGGAGTGACCACAGGACAGGGCACAAAGCTGGGGGATCCAGGACCTGCACCTGTCTCTGCCCTCACAGGTGAGCACTGCCCCATGCTGAGATTAATTCACAGCTCTTGTGACCTCAGGGAAGGGATTTTCTCCCTTTGTCTTGTTTTGTCCCCTCCATTTGCAGATTAAGGGAGAGTACATTCCTATGTCAGAGTGTGCAAGGTCTGACTTATCACCAGCAAAGTTCTTTGAGATACCCTCAAACCACCCCCTCCCCACCCTCCTCACTGTGCCCTGTGCAGGCACATGCAGCCCCCCCAAGCCCCCACAGACCCAGCAGCAACAGAGATGTGGGCACAAGGGGAAGAAAACTGCACCAGGGAGAGGACTTTGAGAAAGGGACAGACAACATCACAGCAACAACACAGCCACCACCCCAGGAGCAACACAGCCCAATGCACAAACCCCAACCCATCACAGGGCCAAGCCCAGCCCTTCCTCCTCACCCAACCATCCCCCAAAATGTTCCAAAAACACATTCAAAGCACTTTTTTACTTCTAAACCTTGCATTACACAAACTCACAGCAGCCTCCCCAAATGCAGGTGGGCGCATTTGGTGGGTACCAGAGAAAGCCCAAGTGGTGTTAACCAGGCATATGTTGCCTGCTCCCTCCTGAGGATTTCACCCTTCAGCTTTCAGACAAGGCCTTCCAGCTTAGCTCCCTAGCTCCCAACCCTAAAACCAGGGCAAGGATCCTTCTGTCTTCCAGCACAGGCTGGAAGATGCTGCACTCCCCATGCAGGGCTGGCTCAGGTAAGGGGGGCTTAGCTGGTCCAGGGGACCTCCTAGAGCCAGGGCCACAACAACAACAAGTGGTGATAGCCCAGGTGATAAGTCTGGCAGATGCAGGGACACGGCCTGGCTTACAGAATGGAGACATGAAAAGCACTTTGCATCACAGCCATGTTATCCCCTCATCCCTCCCCCTCATCCCCTTTGGAGCTTCTTAACTTCAGAAACCTTCCTCCAGAGGAGTGCTGGAGTGACAGAAAACATTTTCCAAGCCTAATATCAGTTCCAGATGTTCACAGCCATTTCAGTTTGTACCTCACCCTGTAAAACACATTTCTCCCTCTCCCTGTCTCAAGTGCAGCGCCTGCTTGGTCCATGACATAATGCGCTGGCGGGCTGGCTGCACACACACACACAGACACACACACACACATGTGTGGCTCACGCCCTCTCTGAGAGCCCCACGTTCAAACAAAGAGCATCACTCAACTACAAAGCCGTCGCACACATGGAGTTATGAGTAATTTCCACAAGTTTTAATAAACAGTTTGGGATGTAATTGCTCTCCGTCTTCCCGGCTGGCTCCCGAGCGCGGAGCCGCTCGCTCCCCGCGCGCTGGTGTTGAAAGCGTGGTTTGTTTCACACACAAGTTCACCTCCTCTCCGCCTCAGATGGGCCAAGGGCTGTGTTTTTGTAAGCACCAGTAACAAGCCTCTTAAAAAACCTCATACAGCTGAGGGCAACCGACCCACGCAGGCTCCCGGCTCCCTTGGCCCTGTCCTGCAGCATCCCTGTCTCTTGTGGAGCCCAGCAGGGAGCAGAGGGGACCCACATTAGACCAGTCTCAAAACTCCCTCCTGACTCTGCTCCAGGAGGAAGAGGAAAAAATGGTTTCTGGCTCAAGGGAATGGTTACATCTTCCAGTTGCAGAACAAGGCGGAGGCCAAGGAGTTTTGCAAGGGTGAGAGGCTGGAGGATTTTGAGGGGCAGGAGGAAGGCAACAAGCAGGTGAGGCTGGGATCAGCTACCACCTAGTTTGCCACAGGAATGAAGAACAGGTTGGCAGAGCTCTAGCCCATGTCAGTACCAGGAATCACAATAAGAAATGTCTACAACTGCAATAAAGCAAACAAAACCACTGTCCAAGTACAAATAACCCACTCATTTAAACTCAAGAGTTCCAAGGGATGACTGGTAGCATCCTCAAGAGCCCTAAAAGATCCTTGCCAGATCCTCCCAGCCCAGAGCTGGACCCCTCTCCAAATACCTATGATGTACCTCCCAGCTATGGGAACAACCTGCTCGTCCCTGCCAACAGCAGGGAGACTGATGGGGAAGGAAGATCTGCCCATGTGCATCAAAAGCCATCCAAATTTCATATCCCACACTCCCCTCCCAACGATTCCCCCTCTGAGTCTGAGTTATTGTTTTTGTGGATGCTGCTCAGAGGGGAGAAGCTGTGGTGCAGCAGGATGGGTGGGTGATGGTGGTCAGGGGATATTCAGGACAGGATTTTTGGCTGTAGAGATCTGTGGCAGTCAGCACCTCTGCAAATACCTACACAAGGTATTTAAAGTCATCTGGAATTGGAGGCCTGTAGGGTAAGAAAGGAATGAAGGCAGAAATGCTGTTTGGTTATAAACAACACAGAAAAAAAAAGGGAGAGATTTAGGATTGGCTTTTCTCTTTAATTGTTAATAGGGTCATTCTGTCCCAAACAGTCCCCCAGAGCAGGCAGAGGGGAGGGAAGCTCCCCACAATGAATTCAATTGCCTGTCAAACACATGGCAGTCATAAAAGGAAAATAATAATAATAATCTGTATTTCCTACTCTGGCTGCCAGGCAAAGATCCAGCCACTTCAAAGGAGAAACCCCATGTTTCCCTGGTCTGGCCTCACCTGACTGGTGAGCAATCTGGAATCCCCATCCAAACCAAAGCCCCTCCTTTGGTGGCTTGTTTTCTTTCTCCATTACTGCAAGGTGCCCCTCCAAGACAAAGAATAAACCTTCTTCCATGCTGTGAAACCAGAGACATAACCCAGAGTCCATGGCCACATTGGGCAGCTTTGGCAGGGGATGCTGGCAAGATGTAGGAGAAAGGTCCCAAGGGATGGGACTGGTGTATGAGCCAGGGACCTCCTGCAGGTCTCCTGCTTGTGGAGACTCCTGATTCTTCTTTCAGTGGTCTCCACAAACAGCTGGACCCCCCCAGCAGGTGGGGATGTGGCTCTCTCTGACAGAGACAGGCCAGCTCTTGAAGCACATGATTTTTGGATACGGTGGCATCTACACTGCAGAAGCAGAATAGATGGTCTTGAGGTGAACAGAGAGGGTGGAAACTTCCCTGTGGCTGTGAGGTCTAAATGATCTTCCTGAGCCTGTCTTCCCAACAGGGAAACACAGCTAAACATCTATACAGGGTGCCCTGGGAGCCCATGCAAGTCTGCATGTGGACTGTGAGGTCCTGCACTCCAACACCAGCCCTGTCCCAGGTAAATTTCTGCTTTCATCAACTGCCCAGCTGCCCCTGACAACTTTTGTGAGCTTCTTTAAAAAAAAACTACATCCAAAATCCTCAAGCAAAAAGCAGTAGGTTCTACCTGGCTTTCCCTGCAGCACTGCTATCACTCAGGGTCTCAAGTCCTATTTTCTGAAATCCATCATTGACTCACCCAAATCAAATCCTATCCTTCACAGCCCTCTGCCTTGTCCAGCAGCTCCTGGAGCATGGATTGAGCTGCTGACAAAGCCTTTTTAAGGTGCAGAGCACTCAGTACAAGCCTGAGAACTAAACTCCAACCCAGGGAAGTTTCAGGTTCTCCTGGAGAAATTTTGTGCTCTTTAAGTGATCTCCCTAAATATTGTAGTTTGGAGTTCCTCTGATAGGTGTGCAAGACAGCTGAAAATGTCCTTTCAAAGGTGGGCCACTGGTCACTCCCTGGAACAGACCAGTAAAGCCCTTGAGCTGGTGAGGGATGACCTTCCCCCTACAACCACCACCCTGTGGCATTTCAGACTGATCAGATCAATACCCACTTCAGAAAGTCCAACTCTCAGCTCTCCTGCCCAAAAAAGGGTAAATAATTTCCTTCTGCATCACTGTGCTTTTGTAATACCCCTTTCCCTCAAATAGCCATGTCTGCAGAAGATTCCAGAAACCTCTCCTAAATGGAGTGGGTTTGATACCTATGTTACACCTTGGCTCTATTCTCCACCAAAGCAGCTGCTCCCAGCCAGTAGGGCACAGGAAGCATTGCCAGGAGCCCTCTGGAGGCTGCCCTCCCTCACTGTGTGTTACCCACCTGTGTAAAGGTCTGTGTCCGTGTACTCATCCACCTTCTTGTGCTGCAGGACGTAGTCTGACACCTTGGTCCCGATGGCAGGCTGCACATCCAGCCACTCCAGGGACACCACGGTGCTGGAGGGCTCCACGTTGGGGGAGAGCCGCAGGCTGGGAGGGAGAGAGTGAAAAAACAAGACATGAGCTCCCTTTCTGGGGAGGAATCCACATCTCCAAGCAGCACAACCCCTAGAAAGGTCCACATTCACACATGTGGGTGTGCCCACAAAGCCCCGAGGACAGAGGTCACAGGGGCAGAGCACACGTGAGCATCGCAAAGCTGAAGCTCAGGTGAGTCCAGCCTACTGCAATGTGTGCCCTTGGGAGCCTCCCCCTGCTCCTGGGGAAGGCAAGCTCATGCAACCCCAAATATCTCATCTAAAGGGGCCTTCATTGTCTGGGACAGCTGCTGAACTTCAGCAAGGTGAGCAAGGACCAACACCCCAGGAGCAAAACAGGAGAAGATCCAAGTTCTTGAAAACCAGCAGGGCTGAGTCCACAGGAGGGAAGGGTCAGGTCTGCATGGCCAAGGTGAGGGAGGGAGAGAGGGGGAGAAGCAGCATGAATTCACCCAGCTGCAAACCTCTGAGGGGCGTGGGTGAGAGCCAGAGCAGGGCAGCTGTGCAGGAGCTCCTGCCCAGAGCAGGAACAACGTGGGCTGGGATGAAGGCAGAGGAGCTCTGTGCTCCTGGCTGTGCTAAAGCAGAGGCGTCCACTCCCTCTGCTCCGGGGTAGATGACAACACCAAGTACAGGGCTATGGAGAGTCTGGCTCCAAACACACAGCATGTTTGCTGGACTCGAGATGGGAAATGAATCCCTCTGAGGATATTGGCTCACTAAGAAGGTGTTCTGCTCCTTGTGACTCGCTGGAGCCAGTCTTCCTGCTTTCTCAGCTAATTTCCCATCAGTTTGCTCCTGATTTGCTCTTGCTCTGACAAGCCACAATGAATTGCACTGTAATTCCATTTCTTTCAGCATTTGAAATCCCATTCTACAAGCCCTGCTAATCAGGTGATGAAAATCTATAAGGAAACCTTCCAGGGCCACAGCCAGAGCCAGGATATCCTAAAGACATCAGTCACACAGTGAGGAGGGCTGGAGTGCAGCCCCCAGCCCCAAGGGTGCAGGAGGAGGTTCCCATGGGCCAAGCCTCTGGGAAATGGGGTGGTTCTGGGGGCTGTGACCCACGGGAAAGGGGCTGGTAGGGCTCACAGGGATACGTACACAGGCGGAGGGAGAGGGCTGCAGTTCGGGAGTCCGTTCTCATCGAAGGCGTTGAGGTCGCACCTGCACCAGTCTTCGATAACATCACCTTTCCCAGAGCACCAGTATGAGCTCATCAGGGCTCCTTTGAAGGCCTGATGTGAGAACAAAAAGCGTGAACATGTGTGCTAAAGACTCAGTGAAATCTGGCACAGCTTCGGGGCTGAGCATCAGGGGGAGTGTGCAGAGCCCCGGGATCAGGAAACGTGGGATGGGTTGGGGGAGCGTGTCCTCCCCAGCTTTGCCACGGCCTCTCTGCATGGCCCCGGGCATGGCCCTTCACCTCCCTGGGTTTAACTCCCACGTGTTGAGTGATGCTGGTTCATCCCTGAATGCTTTTGGAGTGGGGATGGGGATCCCCTGTGGCGGAGGACTGAGCTGCTTGAAGAAGCACAAGCATAAGTCCCTCTGTGAGAGTGAACAGAATACACACCGTGCCTGCACACTGCTGCTGTGTACAATGAAGCTCTTCCACTCCTCCCCGTGCCCTTCTGCCCAGCCGTTTCTGTCCCCCTGAGAATAAAGTAATGCCCAAATTCCCAACAACACAGACCCCCTTCCATCCTTCTCACAGGTTTGTTATTCACACAAAGTGCCCTCCTGCAAGCAAACTGCTGCTTTATTCACTTGTTTAAGGAACACTCACAAGCAAAACAGCACTATCTGCAAGGAAAAAATAAAACCTGGAAAATACTTGCAGGATGTCCCCAGGAGCTACCCTGACTGCTCCTAATAATACCAATGAATCCCTGGAATAACAACCGTGGTCAGAATTGGCAAAGCCATCCAGGTGTCACCCCTCAGTGTCCCTGCTGTGCTCATCCCACAGCTCAGGGTGCTTGGTGTCAGTCCCCATAATGCAGGATGGGGCATCCCTCACTCCATACCCTGCTCTAGTTTGGACCACATGGATTTATGGTGGTTTCTCCACTACCCTTCGCCTGTAATTAAACTTCCATTTTCAAAAACATCTCTCCTTCACACATACAAAGCCAACATCCAACCCAACCCTGCAAAGCCACAACACCCATCTGAAATAATCAGAACACCAAAACACCAGCCACTAGAACAAAGCTCTAATGCTTTTGACCTTTCAAGAAGCATATTTGGGAGCTGAAACATCTGCACAGGTCCTCATCCACATGAAGCAGCCTTACTTGTGGCAACACTGCTCTTCCCATGAGAAGTCACCTGTGGAAGCCTGGCCCTGGTGATATGGTCTGTGCTGCAAGGGTACACCTAGAAATAAATCTGTGCCCTTTGAGGAGCACAGGGACAGCTCAGGCAGCAGCACTGAGCAGAAAACTCTAGGAAAAGCGCCATCCCAGGGAGGTTTCTGAAAGGAGGAAGTATAAATAGAGCCTGACATCAGGGCTGCCATTGTCCAGGGTTTTGTCACTCTCCCCAAACACCCCCAGCACCTTTAACAAGGCTCCTCAAGGCTCTTGTGTCTGCAAAACTTTCTGCTTCCAGGCATTTACAAAATGGGACTGTTCGAGATGGAAAAAATGAAATAAAAATCCCCAAAAACCCAAGGAAGGAACGAACAGGTGAAAGAAAGAAAATGTGACATTATCTTACTCTGTTCTCTAGAAAGTAATTGAAGTGCTAGGCTGGAAAGGGCATCCAAAGTAATTGGAGAGAGGGATGAAGAGAGGAGTTTATCTGACACCCAGATAAATGGATGCAGACACACCAGAGAGAGAGCAGCGGGTCTGTGCAGGAAAGGAAGAGCAAAAGATGTGTGCAGATGGATGGGGAAGCATGTGCTCTCCCTAGGAAGCAAGATAAATACCCTCTGCTGAGGTACCTGTGTGCACAGACAGGCGCTGCGGGTGAAGACAGATGTGGGTGATGCCGGGAAGAGCTGCACTGTCACACTGCTGCCACTGCTCCACTGTCCCCCAGCCCCAACCCTGTCACTCTGCACACCCCCTCTCTGTCCCCTAACCCAGCTCCTCCCTGCACATCCCCGACTTAGGGAAGGAACCCCACCCACCCATCCATGCCCTTTAGTAAATCCAGTAATCGATTCCTTGTTTTTCTTTTTTCCTGCTGTTAAGCACTAGCTGGATGAGCAATCCTCCTTGCTCTGCCCAGCCTTGAATAGGTTTTAATTAGATCCTTCAGGTGCCCAGCCGTCATCTGCCTTGCATCACCCTTCACACAAACGAGGTTAGGGGATGGATGCTGTGCTCATTACGGCGAGCACACCTCCACCCCCTAACCAGGTTACTGGGAGCACGGCTGCCCCTGACGGCTCGTGCCTCTGTCCTGACTCGTGTCAGGGCCAGGCTGGGAGAGCCAGGCAGCCAGGGCTTGTCCCTGCCTTGTCTCTCTGTGCTAGGCAAGAGCCAGGCAGCCAGGGCTTGTCCCTGCCTTGTCCCTCTGTGCTAAGCAAGAGCCAGGCAGCCAGGGCTTGTCCCTGCCTTGTCCCTCTGTGCTAGGCAAGAGCCAGGCAGCCAGGGCTTGTCCCTGCCTTGTCTCTCTGTGCTAGGAATAGGTGAGGATACACCTTGGGTGCCCAGTCCAGTTCTGGGCCACTCATGAGAAGAAAGACATTGAGGGGCTGGAGCATGTCCAGGGAAGGGAATGGAGCTGGGGAAGGGGCTGGAGCACCAGGAGAGGCTGAGGGAGCTGGGAAGGGGCTCAGCCTGGAGAAAAGGAGGCTCAGGGGGGACCTTGTGGCTCTGCACAGCTCCTGACAGGAGGGGACAGCCGGGGGTCAGGCTGTGCTCCAGGGAACAGGGACAGGAGGAGAGGGAACGGCTCAGGCTGGGCCAGGGGAGGCTCAGGGTGGACATCAGGAGGAATTTCTCCATGGAAAGGGTGGTCAAGCATTGGAAGGGGATGCTCAAGTAGGTGGTGAAGTCCCCATCCCTGGAGGTGTTCAAGAAACAAATAAATGAGGCACTAGTGCTGTGGTGTGACAAGGGGGTGATTGGTTAAAGGTTGGACTCAGTATTGGAGATCTTTTGCAACCCAAATGATTCTGGGATTCTACGGCTTTTCTTGCTTTCTAGTGGAATTTCGAGACAGTGGCTCCTGAGATTTTCCCATTGGTGCTGGGGATGCGTGTTGAGGAGTGGGGAAGCATCGAGAGCAAATTGATGGGGAGCAGAAATGGGTAAGATCACACAGAAGAAGGGAATGGCAGCTGCCCCCCAAGAAGGACCCCAGTGGCACAGGAGGACCAAGAGCGATGGACAGGGATGCAGTGAAGGTGCTGAGATCCATCCCATGGGAAGCTGCAGCCTTTGGGAGAGCTTCAGGAGGGAATGAATGCACAGAGACCTTCCTGATCTCTGCTGGCTGAAAACCACCTTCTCCTCCTGCCTTGGGCTGAGCTCTCCACATCTCCTGTCCTTTCCTGCCATGCTCAGAACGTGCAGTGAGGGCTCCTCCCTGCCAGGAGACAGCACCTCCACAAGTCCATCTCAAACTCGACCACTTCCATTTTGGATGCTTCATCATGGTGGTCATGTTTTCACAGACCCAAGAGGGTCTGGAATCATGAAGGACTCCCCAGGAGTGATTGATCCCCTGGGAATGGTAGTGGCCCCCAATGCACTGTCCTGTGCTTGCCAACCACTCCCCGGGACCCCAACACCCCTCTGTGCCCTAAGGAAATTTTATCTCTCATTTAAAAGTATCCAAATTGTATTGTTTCCCTGTGAGTCAGCCCATTTAGTTTATGTCCTTCGGTGCCAGAGGGGAAATTTATGAGATGAGAAACTGGCTCGAAACGTTTATTTTCTAGATGACGAGTCATGCCATTAGATATATAGCTTTATGAATCATAGGAACAGCATCTAATTTGCTCTTAAAGGTATAATAGGTCTGATTCCCCACACCCATGCACACACATATATTGGATTGATAGTTCCCCCCTAGGATGGCTAGTTCATTTGTTTTGACACAAGCAAGACTTACAGGACCATAAAGTCCCATCTTACCATAAGCTAAGCCTATTCATAAAAAAAATATTAGGGAAACAAACGATCAGCTAAGCACATTTATCCCACACTCGATTGCATATGGATCTTTCTCCTGTTGTTATTTGTGCTCAGGGGGAGGCCATTTGGCCCCATTTTATAGCTGAGACACTGCAACAGAATAGAGAAGAACACTTCCTTTGTCCTCTGTTAGACCTGGCTGATGGAGGGAGAAGCATTAAGTTATTTCTAACTGTGGGTTGTCTGTTGACATCCCAGGAGAGGAAAGCGATAGGACATGAAGGAGCCTTTCAGTTCAGCATTTGCAGGACTCAGCACACACCACAGGGCTGGTGCTTGCAGATGGGATACTGGAAAGGGCGTGTGTTAGGTGCTTGTCTGTGAATATTTGGTCTTCTCCATGGATGACAGTGACATGAAAATCTGGCTCACTGAGTCTAGGATGCACTCTCTGTTTCTGGAAAAATTACAAAGGAAATACAAGGAGATTAAAAAAAAAAATATCACAGGTGAACATGTAGGCTGGACAGAGATGGGCTGCAGATAAAGGAGATGATCTAGAGGCTGGAACTTAGCTTCATTTCAGATTTTGCACTGATTTCCCATTCTCTGTTTGCTTTTTTGTTCTTCTCAGTGCAGAAGGAGAGAAGGAAGTGTGGAAGCAGGTTGAGTCAGTGGACAGGTTCCACTCCATGTCCAGGGACATGGCAGCAAACGGACACATCCTGTCCTTTCCTGTTGGCAGGATGGAGATGGGACCTGCACACCACCACCTTCCCTCAGGCACAGGCAGGGGCCACTGGAGGAGGATGAAGGCTCCAGAAGGGCTTTCACAGCCCCAAAAGGACACTTCCATGATGGCAGGGTGGCTGGAGGAAAAGCCTTCCATGCCCTTCCAGCAATGCTCCGTGCTGTTCACAGGAGGTAAATGCCACTCCTTAGTCTAGACATCTCTGGAAGCGGGGAAGAAAAACAAAAAAGGGGAGGAAAGCTAAGGATTTCCCAGGCCAGAGAGTCTTTCCAGGATCGTGCAGTTCGTGTCTGAAAGGCCAGGTTCACAGCAAAGGAGGATGAAGTTTTGCTGCTCCAGGTTCACAGCAAAGGAGGATGAAGTTTTGCTGCTGTAAGTTCACACACAGCAAAGGAGGATGGAATTTTGCTGCTCCAGGTTCACAGCAAAGGAGGATGGAGTTTTGCTGTTGGCAGGTGATCCCATCCTGTGTTGTTCACACCCTCCCTGCCTCTGGCTGCCTCTCCCCCGGGAGCAGCATCACCAGCACTTCATCCTGGAAAGGGACATCAGTGGTACTTTGGAACGGTCAGGGTGCTGGGAGGGACACAGGGTGCATCCTCGTTTCTGTTATTTACAGAATAACAGGATCCCGGGGAGCGGCAGAGGACACTGTAAAACCCGGGAAATCAGAGGGGAAATCAGAGCCCTGTGCACTGCAGCGAGCCCTGCAGGGGAGCCGGCTCCGCTCTCACACCTCGGCACAAAGCTCCCCATTACAGCCCGAGCCAGGCGCGACAATGCGGCCATTCTTCCCCTGGAAAGGCGAGCTGGAGCTGCAGCGCGATGCTCCAGGGCCAGAGGAGGAGGACAAGGGCCAATTAGCAGGTATTCAAACAAAGCAACAACAAATAAAAAGAAACACACCCCAGACCAAACCAAAAAACTCACCTCGACCACAAGAACACTGTCCCCTCTGGCCCAGGCTCCCTGCCAGCTTTGGCAGTGGAAGAAGAAATCCCTGGCTCTGTGTTCCCAAGCCTTCAGGGGCTGCTTTGGGGAAGCTGTGTGTCCTCCAGCAGCTCTGCCATCGGTGCTGGATTGGGGCAAACTGAGCCCATGGCCTTGGCACACCTTTCACCCTGGCTAAAAACACCCTGCCAGCCTGGGGACACTGGATGCAGAGCGGTGGCCATGCTCTGCTCTGCTCTGCAGGAGATGGCTACTGGGCAAGGAGTGGGGGAAAAAATTGGGAATTTTGCTCTAGCCTCACTTGTCATCCGAACTGGTGACTCCCAGCACGTGAAGAAGCTGTCTCCAAGAGCCCTGCCAGGGTCCCAGGCACGCTCTGGGCTCCTGCTGAGCCCAGTGGGACCAGCAGCACAGGGACGTGCCGCCCAGCAAGCCCCCACACCATGGGCTGGGCCATGTGTGCTGTGAGGAGGCCATGGCTGCAGCAAACGCTGAGATTACTCAATTTTCGAATTAAAGCAAGGTCCTAGGGGTCTCCTAAAAATCCAGGCTCCACATCCATTTGTCTCCTTAAATACACACAGCAGGAGTTTGAGTCCATTTCCCAGTAGGAGCGAGATTGATCTCTCCTGCCTCCCTTCTCCACACCCCCCTCACCACACCACCCTCTAAGCATTTCTGCAGCTGGCTGAGCTGCTCCACAGAAGCTTGTTTCAGGGTTTTTTGGGGGAAAAATGAACAGACCACAAACAGGAGGGACCACACTGCCCAGCATACCTTGCCTTTTCTCCCCTCCACTGGCCACGGCTGCCCCGTGGCCCTGGACATGCAGATGTGCATCCCTGTCAAGGATGCTCCTGGGAGGGATGGGGGAAGCAGGGTGCTCCCTGCCTTCCTGTGAGGGACAAGGACGTTTGCAGATCATGCACACCTGTGCTCTCACTCCCAGTCTGTGCCTCTGGGTGCACTCCAGGGCTGTGCTGGGCAGTAAGAAAGATGATGCCCACCCTATGGGGAGAGGGCTGGCAGAAGTATGTTTAAGGTGGAGGAGGAAAGTCACCATAACCTGAGGGGACTCTGATTGGGGTGAGGAGCAGCTTTTCTCTTTGACTCTAGGATGTTCCCCAAAGTGAAAGCAGCTGGAGTCACCACCTCTCTCTTCTCTCCCACCACATGCACTGAACAGCATCCAGCCCTTGAGGTGTTGAGAGCATTTTGCCAGCAGAAAGCCCCACCACAGAGAGAAGCTCTTTGCTGTTGAGCATGGCCAGCCACTGACACTGGTGGAGGTTTCCTCCACAGCCCTGCAGTGGAGAATCTCCTCCAGCTTCATGTGCAGGAACCACTGTGATGTCTGCACTGCTGCAGAGCACAAAGGAAGCAGAAGAGAGATGCTGGCACTGATCAAAACTGATGCAGGATCCAAAGAGCTCCAGAGAAGTCCCTGGGAGATGACAGCCAAGGTCACAGCTTCTCTGTCTCTTTACACCTTTGGAAGTCCCAGTGTGAGCACTCAGACTGAGAGCACTGGAGCTGTGACAGCAATGGTCCTGTAGAATTGAATCAGCTGGATCTCACCAGGTGACTGGGACTGGTGCAGGGGGGACTCCAGCACTGCCTCTGCTCCAGCAAGAGTCCTTCCTGTCAAACCTGCCACCCACAGCCACACCAGGAAAGACATTCAACAAAGTCCTTCAAGAGCTGCTTGAACCTCCAAAAATATCTCCTTCACCCTGGCAAGCTCCAGCACTGCCACAGTCCCCAGCCAGGCTGCAGTGACCAGTGATGGTACAAATTCTTTGGCCAACACTATTAAACCACAGGGGAAACAAAGAAACTCCTAGCAGGATCTCAGTGCATAGTTCTCACTGCATACAAGAAGGAAAAGAGGGGCCTGATACTTTTCCTCATACTCAGATTGTTTCTCCCCACTGCTGGGAGCAGGAGTTGTGCTGGAGCTGGGCTGGGAGGGCAGATCACACAGAGCTGAGAGTTACCTTGAGGACATTTCCTCTGGACAAATTCTCCCTGGACAGCAAAAGGCAAAACTCCTGGAGCCCTTTACATTTCAAGACCTTGCTTCAAAGCAAGAAGAAAACAGCAATTCCCACTGACATGGAAATAAAGACTTTTTAAGCTCATTTCACGTGGGCAAAGTAATATATTTTCACCTCATCTCCTGCTTGGAAATGGTCAGTTTTAGCTGAAATCCAACATGCACACAAAGAAACACCACAAATCAGTCCGCAGCAGACACCCAGCATGGAAACTGAAACTCCAGCACTTAAGAGTCTGGCAAGGTCATCAGCAACCGAGAACACGGCCTTGGACAGGGCTGTAGCTGTAAATTTTGAAAAGTTCATAATTCACTCCACTAAGGCAGATGAAAAGACAAACCTATTAAAAAACAGACACACTGAAGAGGGCAAAATGTCTCTACCTGTGTTTTGCTTCATCTTTGCTGCTCAGCTTATACAGGAAAACTTGCAGCCAAGTTTCTAGAAGTCAATAATCCATCTTGCTAATGACCTTGTTATCTGTCTGTACAGCATTGTCTTTGTGGACACATATGTAGAGTGTTTACAATTTCTTTTTTTTTAACACTACAGGAGCTGGGATGTGCCTGCAGTTCCTCTAAGGTCAGTACTCACTGTATTGATTGAGAATCATCTCCATGAAGGGAGAAAAGCAGACAATGGAGCACTCAGGATTGGAGATGCTGTACTTGGTTCAGCCCAGGCAAGTGGAAATCCTATTTATGGCACAGTAGAACGCCACTCTGCAGTGCCTGGCCTCTGTTTGATGCTGAAAGTGGGTATTTCATCATCCAGATGATACATGAAATGCTCCTGGTGGGACATGACCTGTGGGAGTCTCTCAGTACAGAGTACAGTCACCGATTAAACTTGGTGGTGTTCTGGGTCTTGGTTGACAGGCTGATGTCCCCATGGTGGTGGCAGCTCCTTACCACCCCTAAATCCCTTTCCCTTTCATGGTAACCCTCCCTGCTCACAGGGGAAGCTGAGGGAGAGACAATGCCCCTGCCCTCCATAAGCATCCACTATGCTCGAGCTCATGGTGCCACAAGAGGATGGGGACACCTTTCCACAGAGGCAGCACTAACCCTAAACCAAACCATCCTCTCCAGGATAGGGACATGGCCCCCACGAGCTCCACTTCCTCCAGAGAGGAAACCTACAGCTCTGCCCAGCCCAGGCTGCCTGGAAAAACTTCCAATGTGGAGAACCAAGGTTTGTGCCGAGGTGGCAGCAAGTTCCTCAGCAGTGGTGGATTTCAGCCTTCAGGAACCAGGATTTGTCCCTGCTTGTGGTGCCAAGGACAGCAAGAGAAGGAGAGGGAGAGGGAGAGAATAAAAGTCCTGCAGAAGAGAGGCTGGTAGAGAGCAGGGGGAGAAACAAGCTGGAGTGAAGGGATGGAGGGAGAAGACAGCACATCAGAAGTGAGCAAGAAGGGGAAAGTGATGGAGCTGATGCAACACAAGGGATTCATGCAGAGAGAATGGGAATGACTAAGAAATGGGTGCAGGGGAGGCAGAAAACACTCCCTTGTGTCCTGCTGGAGCAAGGATGGGAATGGTCTGGGATGGGTTGTAGGGAGGAAGGGATGAGAGGGCCTGCTGTCAAGAGAAGCCTACAGCTGACACAACCAGATCCAGCTAAGGAGGGGGTGGTAAGACAAGACAGCATGATCCCACCTGCTGCTCACCCCAGCACCTGTGGATGGCACAAAGTGACCTGTCCTGGCACATGCTGCTCACTGCCAGCTCCCTTAGTGCCTGCTCTGGCAGCATCCCCCTCCACGCTGCAGCTGCCCAGAGCCCTCACCCTGTCACCTCTTACCCCAGCCCTGCCCATGCACAGCTCCCTGGGGTGAGGGGAGACTCACACACAGAACCTCACACAGGGACAGGCTCCCAGGGCATGCCCCTCCACCCCTGGGCGAGCAGGTGGAAGAGGAAGAGGAGGAGAGATGCACAACCCCAGGGAATATTGCTGGGGTGTCTCTGGTGTGGTTGGGGTTTTGTTTGTTTGCTGCTTTTCCCAGCGCCTCAGCAGGAAGCACAATGCGGGCTGAGCTCCAGCTGCAGCTGATGGGGCCAGGGGAGCAGGGGAGGGAGGGAAGGAGGGAGGAAGGGAGGCTGCTGATGGAACAGACTACCGCTCCTCAGAACAAGGAGGCACCCCAAGCGAGCCCAGCAGTGTTGGCAGGATGGCGGGGGGGCAGGTGAGGAGGAAGATGAGGAGGAGGAAGAAGGGGGGAGTTTGCAGCCAGGCCCAGAGAGGCAGGGTGGCATTGTCACCTGGGCACAGGGCAATGCAGGGGACCTGGTGGTGAGCAAAGTCCATGGAAATCCTTCAGATCCTGCTGGGCTCCTCACTGTTATCCCCTCGTTGCTGGCTAACCTACCTCTTATATCCCTAAAAGAATGTCTTTTGGCAGATTGCTGCTGGGAAGCACATCTTTCTTGCCTGAAGGAAGCCAGCTGTCCCACTGCTCTCCCTGTACCTGCAGTGCCTCATCCCAGCACTGCCCTGGACACGCTGACAACAGCAGGCCAACCCAGCCCAGTGGGAAGAGCAGGCACGGGGTGGGGGAAAGAATGCAGGAAGGAAACACAGTGGGAGAAAGGGAGCTTGAGGAAAAGACCCAGAAAGAGAGGCAAACTGAGGTGTGGAAGTCAGGCATGGCTTCATGCAAGGAGCAAGAGAGCTGAGAGATGGGAAAGCGGGAACCAGATCAAGAGGTAGGCAAGGAGTGACTCCCCACAGACAGCACCCAGAAATTTGGGTACCGGGAGAAGCACGAGGACTATTCTCCCCATGAATGTGGGAAGGGGGTGAAGCATCATTCCTGGTGCTCACACCTCCACATGCCAGGATTGTTTCCTGACCTGCAGCCCTCTGCAGCCCACCCACAGATGCTGCATGCTGGCTCACTGGAGACATCCTAATCAAGTACAGGCTCAGTGCCAATAAGTGACTTTAAGCAGGTCTGTCATTTCTGGGCTTGAGATTGGGGTCAGAGGGCTGCAGAGGGGGTTGGGAGTGGCAGTGAACCGAGAAAGTGGGAACTCAATCTCGACAGGATTAACACTGAAGCTCTTGCAGGAGCCCAGCCCCAGCGACCAGTGACCTCCAGCCTGGCTGGTCTCTCCTGGAGTAACAGGGACCTCCTGTGGCTGTGGGACTGTCCCAAGGGGATGGTTCTTCCCTCCCTCTGCACCTTTGCAAAGCTAGGCTGGAGCCCTGGAGGACTTTGGCCACCCCCCAAACAGGTATGTCCTGGACCTTGGAGCCAGGAGTGAGGGACTGAGCTGGTGCTTGGTTCCTGAGACCTCTCCACAGGACACATCCTGCACACCAGCACGGACACTGGGAATGACTGTGGCCTTGGCATTGCCTTGAGCCTATTGAAGGCAGGGAGATGCAGGTCTGAAAGGGCTGTGGGCAGCAGGACCTGCCAGCTCCATCCCTGACACCATCCCACACATGAAAACACCAAAACACCCCCCTCGCTCCAGGGAACCTGCAGGAGGGGATCTGAGAGGGGACCGAGTGAGGTCACAGAGTGGGGCTGGCCCGTCACTCACCTCCCTGGTGTCGTTGTCCTGGATCAGAGCGTACAGAGGCACCACCCTGTTGATCTCCAGCAGCACCGGGGTCGGGCTGAGCTGCTCCTTGCCGGGCCGCCGGCACAGGTGGCAGGTGGAGGGGCAGCGCCCCTTCTCCTCGCAGTGAATCTCCACACCCGAGATGAGGTGGTCATCTGACAGCATCTGTGCCGTCAGCAGGCCTGACAGGTACGTGATGAAGGGCATGGATTTCAGCTCCTTCTTGTTCCCAAGCTCAGTTGTTTCTGGGTTAGGGAGAGGGGAGAAACCAAACAGTATTAAACAAAGCTCAGCTCAGGACTCTTCCCAAAGCCAAACTGTACTGCAGCCAGGATAAATGCAGCTGCTGAAGGTGTAGGCCAGGTGGAAGCAGGAAAAAAAGAAAAGACAAGGAAAGAAGGAGAAAAATGGGACTTGCAGGTCACTCCTTGGAAGTGTGAGTTTTCCTAGACAAGCACGGAGGCCAGCCCCACCTCTGTGACCTCACTCAGTCCCCTCTCAGATCTAAACTGACAAAACTGATTGCTCTTCTCTTTTCCAACTCATGTTCTTCTTTTTTCTAACTTGCATGTCCACTTTCTGTGCTCCAAAATGAGACAAAATCACCTCAAAATCCCTGCCAAAGAGAAAAATCCCCAAAGGGACCAGGCCAAGGAGCTGAATGCCCTTTATCCCCACCCTAACACCAGCCCCCTCTAGTCCTTGTGGTCCTCAGGTCACTCTTGTGGGTGACACATTATCCAGGGCGCTGAAATGGATCCAAAGAGGCTGCAAAAGGACTACGTGGAGGGATGGAGCCCCTTGGCAGTGGGGAAAAGCAGGTACGAGAACAAACTCACTGCTTGGAGAATAGATGGAGACATTACCAAAACCAAACTGCCAACACTGCTTTTAGGAAACATTCAGGCCTTTGAAATCCACTGGGAAACCTCCTGGTGGTCTTAAGCACAAGACAATAAACCTGGAGAACCTTTACCTTGTTCTGTGTTTGTCCAAAAACTTGCCAAGGCCAAGGGAAGTATCACACTTGAACAAAGGAGACACGACTCCAATGCCTGCCCTGTGCACTTCCACTTAAAATCTTTGTCTACAGCTGGATTGAACCAAGAAGGCCCAACTTTTATAACCTGGTGACAGACCTACAGAAGAAAAGGCTTTCTTCATCTTATGGCTGTTGCCTCTAGCAACAAATTCCCAGTCCTGAGAGGAGTGGAAGAGGAGCAAGGGCTGTCTCAGCACGCTCGGCTTGCAGTGACATGCAGCTGATCTGGCAAGGCACAAGCCATTTGGAAATACAAGTAAACAGCATTCATTCATGACTCTCAGAGCCCTCGAGGGTAGGGACAGCCCTTCCCTGCTGTCTGGCTGTCAGGGAACACTTCTGTGCACAGGATCAAAGCTGTCACGGGGACAACGAGCAAATTCCAACCAACCCGTGCTTTAGTGGAATAAAAGGGGAGCAGTTGCTAAGATAAATTAAAAGAAGGTTGTAGGGAGATGTTTCAACATCTAGGGAGACACTGGTGTACACAGACATGGGAAACAGGAGTTGCAGCTGCTTCTTGGAGAGATTATTTTCTAGAAGATCAGCTCCAGGCAACTTCAAGTCTTACAAAAAGGGAAAGCCATGAAGCCTTGAAAAACAGGGTGGCAGAAAAAGAAGGAATTTATGGGGGGATACCATGAGCCTCCTCTCATTTGTCAATTAGAGTAGCATCTTCTAACATCACTACTAAAGTATGTGTAGAAGAGAAAGGAGATAATTACACTTCTGGGCTGCAAAGCTTCTTCACCAGAGCTGAAGCAGCTTTAGAGATCCTTCATGGAGAAGGAAGTTTTGGAGCCATGCTTTAAGGAAGACATGAACACTAAAAAGACAGTGGAATCAGTCATCTCATTACTGGCAACAGGATATCAAACCTTCCTTCTGAATTATTGGCCTTATAGCTAAGAATTATAGATCACTATAATCCAACCAGTGGGAACAAAGCCATTTCAGGAGCAGCAGTGCTCAGGTGGAGCTGCACAGGGGAAGGCCCAGAGTTCTGAAAATGAGGTAAGGTAGAAAACTGTGAGCAGAACAGCTGCCCTTCCCCAGCAGCCATGGGCTCAGTGACAGATTAACCACGAAGCTGGGTGATTCATGGCAGACCTGTGAGCAGAGCAGCTCTTCGTGGCTGAGGTGGAATTGGCTGTCTGCAGTTAATCCTCTTTAGAACAGATCCCAGCTGCACTGGGGAAAAGGATTCCTTTGCAGACTGACAAAGATCTATGGTGTTCCCTTGTATGAGGGCTCTGGGTACAACTCCAAAGGAGGAAAATGAAATAGCATGTGGGTTAGCAGAGGGAAACTGGCTGCATTGTCAAATTGCCAGCTCTCATCCAAACACTTAGATGGCATCAGCACTGGATGGCAGTTCCTGGTAGCTTTTGTGGGATGTGTTTGAGGTGCTTGCACACAGCCCTAACAAAATAATCCCCCTATTTCTGCTATTGGAACCCATCTGGGAGCACCAGCAGCACACCCTGCTTGTGAGCCAGCTCCTCCAGAGCCAGAGAGGCAGTGAGGAGGAGATGCTCCTCATCTGCTTCCTCAGATGCCTCATCCCTAGAAAGCTGGAGGTTTCCTTGCTGGACACAGAACTTCCCTCTCATCCCACCCACATCCCCCACTCATCACTCAGGGCATCTCACAGAGGAGGTTTTCAGATCTGAGAGGTATTTTCCCTCCAAAACATACACCTGCACCTGCCATTGCAACTATAGCCTGTGAAGATGGGATTGGGGTCCCTCCATTTCCCCCTGCCCTACATCTAACATGAGTTTTGGTTCTCTCTTCAGCTCCCTGCGTGCAAGGAGAGGGCTCAGCAGTGAATGGGAGAAGCCCCACAAGTTCTTGTAGGCTCAGCCTGGCTTTTATTACCTATATAGAACAGGATAACCTCCCAGGACACTCCTGCAAAGTCTCTGCTTCACTCCTGGGGAAGGGCTTTGCAGGTGACTGCTGCCAGGACACTCCCAAGGTCCTTTCTGGGAAGAGGAAGAGACTCAGCTGCAATAGTGAGGATATGGGGATCCCTAATCAGCCCCTGAATCTGAACATACTGCCACTAACACTGCTGGCAACTCAGCTGAACCCTGGCAACATCTGTTTGGGAGCAGAGAGCCTCGGATGCAATTGGACACATCACAGCAACTTGTGGGAGTTTTAGGTTTTTTGTCTGAATTATGGATTTAAAAAAACAACAACCAAAAATTCCAAAAACACAACAAACAAACAAACAACTACCACCACCACAAAAGAAATAAAATAACAGCCTCGTGCCAGGCATCGGAGCTTGTGTAAGAAAGGGAGGATGAGCAGAACAGGGTGTGCAGAGGTAATGTTTGCCTGCTGGGGTGCCTGGCTCCATTTCTGAGCTCCACCAGGATTTTACAGTCCCACAGCACGAGGTGTGTGCCTGCACAAAGGGGTCCCTGCTCAGGATGCAGCAGTTGCTGATGTGGGAAAATGCTTCCAGCATTACCAGCAGCACCTCCTGGTGCATGGACATGAGGGAGCAGGGTAACACCACTACAACAAAACCAACAGCACAATGCCTAATTTGTACTGGAGTGCTGTCCTGTCTTGAGAGCTCCCAGGAGAAGATGGGTTTCCTAGTGGCTCAGCATTTCATACAACACCTCTTCCAAAAGATCCCCAAGTCATCCCAAAACTGGGAACCATTCCACTTGCCACAAGAATGCAGCTATATCAGGGGTAGGATGTGATATCTCCTGAAGAGCAGAAATGCTTGGAACAAGGACAGGAGAAGTCTCTCCAGCCGGAGTTGTAGAGAGAAGACTGGGAACAGACCCAGGTAGGGATTCCTACAGGCTCAGCAGGTTAACCCCACCAACACCAACAGGCTGCTCAGCTGGACTTGATTTAGGACCTGGGATTTGCATTTTATGCAAGAAAGAGAGAATTCTGGTCCACCTTCCCCATAAAGCAGTCTTCACTGGACAGACCTAGTGCCACCACAGGCAGGACAGTGGGGACTTGTGGCCAGGACACACCCACTGACACAGGCTGCCTGTTTACACCTGGTGGAATAATACCCTTTTGGCTGGCAAATCCATCCAAAGGGAGTTAGAAAGGAAATCAATAGATGTGTTTGCCTGGGAATTTCTCCTGCACTGAGATATTGCCACTGCAGTGGCCACCAGGTCTGTGAAGAGCTTGGACAGATTTAATGCTGCCCACTGTTAGAGATGGGCAAACAGTGCTGGGGCTGCGAGGAAGGCATGGGCACAGTGTCCAAGGGTTGTAAGACTGGCATATCCATCCATGTGTGTGGGAAGGATGGGACAGGACAAGAGGGAATGGCTGGCACAGAGCAAGGTTAGATGGGATATCAGGAAAAAAAATTCTTCCCAATGAGGGTGGAGAGGTCCTGGCACAGGGTGCCCAGAGCAGCTGTGGCTGCCCCTGGATCCCTGGCAGTGCCCAAGGCCAGGCTGGACAGGGCTGGGAGCAGCCTGGGACAGTGGAAGGTGTCCTGCGCATGGCAGGGGGTGGAACGAGATGAGCTTTGAGGTTCCTTCCAACCCAAACCAGGGTTTGGGCTCAAGGATGAGGGGGAAACACCGCCCCAGCCAAACCAGCAAACAACCACCAACACCCCAGTCGCGGAGCTCAGCGTGGGTTGGGCAAGTGATTACTCCCGAGGAACCGCTAGGCGACTTTTGGGACTCGCGGCACGGATGCCAGGTGGGAATGCCATTGCCAGGTGCTCAGCGTGGCGGGGGTTGCGGGACGCGGGCGCGGAGCTCCGGCGGGCGCTGCGGGGGCGGCGCGGCCCCTCCCGGGCGGTCCCGGCCCGCGGGGCAGCCCCGGCCCAGCCGCTCCGCGGGGCCCTGCTGCCCTCTCGTGGCACCGCGGCGGGACGGCGCTGGGATCCCGGCGTGCGGCACACCGGCCGGGCTTGGGAACACCGGCCGGGCTTTGGAGCACCGGCCGGGCTCTGGGAACACCGTCTGGGCTTTGGAACACCGTCCCTGCTTTGGGAACACCGTCCCGGCTCTGGGAACACCGTCCCTGCTTTGGGAACACCGTCCCGGCTCTGGGAACACCGTCCCTGCTTTGGGAACACAGTCCCGGCTCTGGGAACACCGTCCCTGCTTTGGGAACACCGTCCCTGCTTTGGGTACACCGTCCTGGCTTTGGGAACACCATCTCGGCTTTGGCAACACCATCTCGGCGTGGGTACACCATCCCAGGATGCAGCACACCATCTCAGGATGTGGCACATCATCCTGGCATGCGGCTGGCTCTGGGAACGCCGTCCCGGCTCTGGGAACACTGTCCCGGCTTTGGGAACACCGTCCGGGCTTTGGAACACCGTCCGGGCTTTGGGAACACCGTCCCGGCTTTGGGAACACCATCTCGGCGTGGGCACACCATCCCAGGATGCGGCACACCATCTCAGGATGTGGCACATCATCCTGGCATGCGGCACACCATCCGGGCTTTGAGAACACCATCCCAGGATGCAGAATATCATCCCAGGATATGGCAAACCATCCCTGTGTGGGCATATGGTCCCCTACATCCCGCCGTCCTCGCCCCATGACCCCTCCATGCCACCCGCGGGGTCTCATCCTGCTGTCCTCACCCCAGCCTCAGGGAGGAGAGTGTGTCACAGCGAATCTGTAACATCCCCTGGGTGTCCATGCTGGATAAACTCCCGAGCGTGAGGCTCCATGACCCCTTTTAATCTCCTGTTTATAGAATGTGAAGGGGCTGGAGTGGACGTTAAAGGTCATCCCATTCCAAGCCCGTGCCATGGGATGGGATGTCTCCAGTTAGACCAGGTTGCTCCAAGCCCCATCCAACCTTGCTTTGAGCACATCCAGGGATGGAGCAGCCACAACCTCCCTGGACAACCTGTGCCAGTGCCTCACCATCCTCGCAATAAAAAAAAAAATATAACTTCTCAATATTTAATCTAAATTTCCCTGTTTCAATTTGTACCCAAAACTCCTTGTCCTGTCACCACAGTTCCTGGGGAAGAGGACCTTTATGTCCACACTGCCTCTGCCCCTCTTCACACCCCCTCTCCCTGAAGATGCTATGCCCACTGCTCCCAGCTGATTAACCAAACTCAATTAAACACAATCCTGACGTCCAAGGCCAAGGTGTGAACAGTGAGCTGCACCACCGTGCTTGTGACTGGTGGCACGTGTGACCCCTGGCCTGCCACAGCCTCACTGCCCTGGGGATGATCCCAAAGGCATCCCCTTGGGAAGGCTGCCCTAGAACAGAGGCTGGACAGAGCTAAATAGAATCTTGGGGGAAATCATCTCTTCTGCCTGCAGGCTGGACAGGCAGGATCTCACCTCAGCTTCAGATGAGACATTTACAAACTTACTGAGGAAAAAAGAGCTCTTAGAGACCCCTGATAACCCCCTATAAAAGGGGATTTTGAAAGTATCCCCTGTAACACAGCTTTGGCAAAGGAACTTTGGCAGGGTAACTGGGGTCCCAGGCTGGACAACCTTCCCATCCTTCCTTGTCATGTCCCCATACTCACACATGATGGATAACATCATCAGCTGGTCATTGTCACCTCTAATTAAATCCAGAGAGTCCTTTGTTTTCTCCCCAGGATGCACTGAAAGATTATTTCCTATTTCTACCATTGTTTTATCCTCACCCTGTTCATTTTCAGGTGTGGGTGGCCTCACGAGATCTGCCAGACCACCCTGCTTTCAATGTTTACATCCATTTTTCTTCCCCATGTATCAGGGACTGAAAGAGCATTTCCCTGGTGAGGCCAGGAACTGGGAGTGAACTCTGTGTCCCCTCCCTGGGCACAGAAACACCCCCAGGGAGCTACTGGGATTCAGAAAAAAAAAAAAAAAAGAAAAAAAAAATCTCACTTGTTTTCTTCTACAACCCTGGCCAGGCTTTGCATCTGCTCCTGCTGCCTCTGAGAGCACCCACTGCCCACACTGCTGATCCCTGCTGCTCCAGGGACGTAGATCCCTTCCAAGTGAACTATTCTTTTCTAAACAAAGTGGAAAAACCACCAAGAGCAGAAGGTGGCCAGACTTGCTGCATTATGCAAGGGCAGGTCGGGGCGGCTGGAGCAGGTGAGCAGTGGAAAAGCGCTGCGGGCAGAGAGGCCACACGGAGGGATTTGGGAAATGGTTAAACTGAGGGTTTGCTCTTCCCCAGGCACTGCATTCCTGCCAGGCTGAGCTCCAGACCTGCAGCCGCACCACGAGGTGCTGCCTGTGAAGGACACGGCTCCCGTGGCTCCCCCCGATCCCAGAGGAGCCCCCAAGCCCTGACACTCCTCAGTGTGCCCCGCAGCCCCACAGGCTCACAGCACAGGGGTCTCTCTGCCATCCCTAAAGCAGGCTCATGACATCCAAGCAAAAATGGGGCTGGAGCGGGGTCGGTGCTTCAGGAAACACGGGGCAGAGCCCAGCCATAGGCCAGAGGCCAAATCCCTGCCTCTGGCCACCACTGCCAGCCTGCAGCGCCTGCTCACAGCTGTACCCAAAAATAGTCCTTTTTGTCCTGGAGCCCACAGGCTGCTCCAAGAAACGCGCTTGCAGTAGGTGATGCAAAACCCATCAAACACTCAGGATCCTGCTGGGGAAAGGGAAGGGGAGAGAAAAAGGGAAAAGGGGAGGGGGAAAGGGAACGGGAAAGGAAATGAGAAGGGAATGCAAGGCAAGCAAGGCAAGGGAAATGGAAAAGGAAGGAAAAGAAGAGTAGAGAAAGGAGAAGGGAAGGGAAGGGAAGGGAAGGGAAGGGAAGGGAAGGGAAGGGAAGGGGCTGGTCCCGCAGCAGCGCTGCCTGATTCAGGGAAAGGGCAGTGAAAAAAGCTGTGTGTGCCGAAATGACACATAACAACTGGATTAAAAAAAAACCAAACAAACAAAAAAAAAAAAAAAAAAAAACCCCAACAACAACAACAACAACAACAAAAAACAGAACAGAAAAACCAAAAACCAAACCCCCCCCCCAAAAAAATACCCAAATCCGAAAAGACGTTCCTTCCCCTTTCCTTTCACAACCAACCGCAGCACCGAGCTCCATCCCGCGGCCCCTCCCCTCCGCCACAGCCCCCCGTGCCGGTGTCGCGGTCCCCTCGATGTCCCCCGGTGTCCCCCCATCCCACCGCCAGCCGCGGCACGCCCGGACTACATCTCCCGTCAGGCCCCGCGGGCGCGCTCACGTGACGCGCGGCGCGCGGCGCACGCCGGGAGCGGCGGGGCCGGGAGCGGCGGCAGGTGAAAAAGCATTTGCGGGACCCCCGGGCGGGCGGCGTGAGGGGACGGGCTGGCACGGACGGGATGGAGGGGAATGGTATGGAGGGAATGGAAGGGGGGCACCGGGCCGCGCCCCGCCGCGCTGAGCGGTAGGAGTGAAGGGGCCGCCTCGCTCTGTCCCCCCCGGCACCAGCGCGGCGGCCGAGGCAGAGGGGGCTCGGAGCGGGCCCCGCCCGCCGCGCTGCCATGGAGCCCAGCGCGGCTGAGGGCAGACGGAGCCTGGGCGTGTGCTTCGTGCGGACACGGCGGGCACACAGCAGCACGGGTCGCTCCATGGCCGCCCCATCCCTGCAGTGCCCAGGGCCGGGCTGGACGGGCTCCGAGCAGCCTGGGCTGCTGGAACGTGTGAAACCTTCTCTGTGTGTTTTCACCCCCGTGGCAGCGGTGCAGTCAGGCCATCGTTAAGGTCCTTCCAGCCCAAACCCTTGGATTTTTCAGTGAAACCCTCCTCCAAACCCAAGGGTTGTCCTGCTGGTTTTGTTGTTGTGATAACTCCTGTCAGCAGGGTTTATTTTGCAGCATTACCCCATTATTTTCCCTCGTTAATGACACGAGCTCTGAATTACAAGTGAAGCCGGTGTTCTCACCGCAGACGCTCACTAAAAACTACCGGGTGACAAGAGAAACCACGGCAGGAAATTTCTTCCGAATGTAAGGAAACCAAACTCGCATAATTCACGGTTTTATGGCTTGATCCTCAGCTGAGGCTTTCTGTAATACCCTGCTCTGCGTCAGAGGAACTGCCCCGGGAGGGACCGACACGCTAGAACAACTCGCTGTTAAGGAAACTTCCATGGAGGCACAGCCGAGTGTGAGAGGGAGATAAAAGGAAAAAATAACGTCCCATTACTGAGGGCATGCTGACATTCCGATAAAGGGGGTTATATATGAAAAGAATGTCATACAAATCAGCTCTCTAAAAGCCCAACCTGACTTAAAATCTCATCTACCGTTGTTCTTTAATGAAAATACTTGTTTTAAAGGTAGCTTTTAATGTAACTCGCAGTACTTGGTGCCTGTGCTGCTCCCTTGTCCCTCCCTAAGCGAATCTTTTGACATGTTTCCAGGGAAAGTAAGAATAATGAACCTGGTATCCTGTGTTTCATTTTTTAAAATCATTTTAAATCACAGATTTTTCCTCCCTCAGAGGAAGGTTTCTGTTCTCCATGGCAGTGCCCAGGTTTCGGCTTCCCCAGGGCCAGGGCTGTGCTACTCAACTTGCCACTGCTGGGTTGATCCAAGCGTGGTGCCTGGAGATTCTGCCATGCCACTGAATCCCTTCCTGAAATACAGGCTTTAATGATTCTGAACTGCAGCTGACACATTAAAATTAGGGGGCTTTTTTTTTTCCTTTCTGTATGAGCATAAAGAACTTTTCTTCCTTGCAGCTGTTTTTCTGCACAGGAGCACACAGCAAACTGAAATACACAGAATCTTTCCCAAAGAGGAAGGCAGCAGACCCAGCAGGGAAGTGAGAATGCTGTGTGCATGCAGCCATTTCTCAGAGAGAATGTGTGTTCACATCCCTCTGCCACTGTCTCTTCATTTCAAAGACTTAACTACTTCCTTCTCCTCCTCTTCCCTAGAAGAAAGGTTTTCTCCCCTATTTTTTAGTGGCTAAGCAGTACAATAACAAAGGATTTGAAACCCAGTCTAGTGAATAATAACTTAATGATGTGAGCCCTGTTCTGTTCCTTTTGAATGGATGGCTGCTTTGGCAGGAGAGCTGCTGGGATCTGCTCCCTGCTGGGAGGGATGTGAGGGTGGAGAAACCTGGATTGAAGCTGAACAGCAACCAGAGTGGTGTAAAACTGAACCAGGGGATAAGAACGAGGTCAACGTTGTGAGATTGTGAAACGAGCAGAAATTAAATGCAGTTAAGCTGAGTTCAGGAGCTAATAGTGAACACTGGGAGTATGTTTGGAGTTGTCCGTTAGCTCCATTATTGCTAATACCTGCCTGAGCTGTGTTTAATTGGCATGAAGCATGGTGCAGCATGGCAGAGGTTACTGAGATGCATTGGCATCAAACCTTCTCTGTGTGTTTTCAGCATGCACAGTCACCCCCAGAATGAGCAGAAGCTGACAGAGCATTCCTGCTACTTTCACTTCCTTGCAAATGTATGAAACCTTGAAAATGTGTTTTGGCTCTCTAGCAAAGCAGAGTGAACCAAGCACATTTATTTTGTTGGTATCTGATGTCACATCTGAATGCAGGTCTCCAGAGGTGATCTATTAATGTCCTAAAGCATCGCACCATCTGGTTCCTTCTTTGATGTGCAACATTTTGAATGCCTGGTTTAATCTCCCTGGGTTTCAGTAAATTATGTAAACTCGGAGGCTTGGCAGCAGGAGATGGGCACCATGAGGAGATGATTCAGTCATCAGTATCTACTGGGCTTCCATATTGGTGCCATTACACTTCTTTCAGTGCTACTTTACAAATTTTGCAAGTGAATAATTCATCGCACTGGGAGCTGCAAGTTAGTTTTGAAATTTGCCCACCCTGAGATTAGCTATGACTAATCCATCCTTCCCAACACGGAAAAGCTAACTGGGTTTCTTTTTCTGCAGGGTTAGGCGATAAGTCAGAAATAAATTGCATGTATACATAACTTCTGGTGGTGACATAAATCACATTTCCCTTTTTTCTTCCTGGACAGAATCAGAGCACCTTGGAATAGATGTGAGCACAAGGCACTGTGCTGGATAAAGCTGCCTTGGAGCACCATGGCTGCCGCCCCTTATCTCAACTCGGACGCGCTGCGAGAGGTCCTGGAGTGCCCCATCTGCATGGAGTCCTTCACCGAGGAGCACCTGAGGCCCAAACTGCTGCACTGTGGGCACACCATCTGCAAGCAGTGCCTGGAGAAGCTCCTGGCAAACAGCATCAACGGGATCCGGTGCCCCTTCTGCAGCAAGATCACGCGGATCACCAGCTTGGCTCAGCTCACCGACAACCTCACCGTGCTGAAGATCATCGACACGGCCGGCCTGGGGGAAGTGGTGGGACTTCTCATGTGCAAGGTCTGCGGGAGGAGGCTGCCAAGACACTTTTGCAAGAGCTGTAACTTGGTTTTGTGTGAGCCGTGCAAGGAGGCTTCGCACATGCCCCCAGGACACAGAGTCATGGCTATCAAAGAGGCTGCTGAGGAGCGTAGGAGGGAATTTGGAACGAGGCTTGCCAGGCTTCGGGAGCTCATGGGTGATCTTCAGAAAAGGAAAGCTGCTCTGGAGGATGTTTCAAGAGACCTGCAATCCAGATACAAAGCGGTTCTGCAGGAGTACAGCAAAGAGGAGCGCAAGATCCAGGAAGAACTGGCCAGGTCACGCAAGTTCTTCACCACCTCTTTGACTGAAGTGGAGAAGATAAATAACCAGGTGATGGAAGAGCAGGCTTACCTGCTGAACTTAGCAGAAGTGCAGATAATGTCTCGCTGTGACTATTTCCTTGCCAAAATAAAGCAGGGGGATATAGCTCTCCTGGAGGAGGCAGCAGACGAGGAAGAACCAGAGCTGACAAACAGTCTCCCAAGGGAGCTGACTCTCCAAGAGGTGGAACTCCTTAAGGTGAGCCACGTGGGACCACTGCAGATTGGGCAGGTGGTGAAGAAACCCCGAAGCGTTAATGTGGAGGAATCTCTCATGGAAAATGCAGCATCCTCCTTTGTACCATTTAGGGAGCCTGACCTGGTGCAGGAGGAGCCCAGCTGCACCCCCCATTCCTCGCCAGCCAAGCCAAGGATGCCTGAAGCAGCCACCAGCATCCAGCAGTGCTCCTTCATCAAGAAGATGGGCTCCAAGGGCAGCCTGCCAGGGATGTTCAACCTCCCTGTGAGCCTGCACGTCACCAGCCAAGGCGAGGTGCTCGTGGCAGACCGGGGCAACTTCCGAATCCAGGTTTTTACCCGCAAGGGCTTCCTGAAGGAGATCCGCCGGAGCCCCAGTGGCATCGACAGCTTTGTGCTGAGTTTCCTTGGAGCAGACTTGCCCAACTTGACCCCCCTTTCTGTCACCATGAACTGCCACGGGCTGATCGGTGTGACAGACAGCTACGACAACTCTGTCAAGGTGTACACCATGGATGGTCACTGCGTGGCGTGTCACCGCAGCCAGCTGAGCAAGCCCTGGGGCATCGCCGCGCTGCCCTCGGGCCAGTTCGTCGTCACCGACGTGGAAGGGGGGAAGCTCTGGTGCTTCACCGTGGACCGTGGCGTGGGGGTGGTGAAGTACAGCTGCCTGTGCAGCGCTGTGCGCCCCAAGTTTGTCACCTGCGACGCTGAAGGGACCATTTACTTCACTCAGGGGCTGGGGCTCAACCTGGAGAACCGGCAGTACGAGCACCACTTGGAAGGAGGCTTCTCCATCGGCTCTGTCGGCCCAGATGGGCAGCTGGGACGCCAGATTAGCCATTTCTTCTCTGAGAATGAGGATTTCAGGTGCATTGCTGGGATGTGCGTTGATTCCAGGGGAGACCTGATCGTTGCTGACAGCAGTCGTAAGGAAATCCTGCATTTTCCTAAAGGAGGCGGCTACAACATCCTGATCCGGGAGGGACTCACCTGCCCAGTGGGTATTGCTGTTACTCCCAAAGGGCAGCTGCTGGTGCTGGACTGTTGGGATCATTGCATTAAGATCTACAGTTACCACCTGAGAAGATACTCCACCCCTTAAAGGCTTGGTTGCAAGCAAAGCCTGTCTTGGCAGTGGAGATTCTTCCGGCCTCCTTGCAATCCAACGGGAACCAGTGTCAAGCCTTCAGGAAGATTGTGCCATAGCTGAAGGGGATTTGGCATAGGGGTCATCATGTTCTGTGTTTAGAAACAAAATAGCTTTTGTGGTGGTGGTGGTGGTCTGCTTTTTCTTCTTCTTTTTTATATAAAATCCCTACAAATAAGGACAAGCGCGATGGAAAGGATCCATCCTTTGCAGTCTCGGTTCTTGTGACTAGTCACTCCATAAACCTCTTCACCTCCTTATGCCACACATCTCCTACACTTCCAGCTTCAACCATTGTGTCTTTCTTTGTGCCATAAACACTGACTGACTGCTCTAAATCACCTTCCCTTAGAGAACTAGCAGAGGCAATCCTGTGATACTTGCAAGGAACTGGGTAGCAGTTGTCTGGGCAACTCCTAGAGAGAGCAATTTGTGCTTGCAGCACTGCATAAAATGAAATGGCCACTTCAGCTGCACGGAGATGAAGCTTTGCTTCCACCCTGACGAGGCAGGGTTGTCTCTCCCATTTTTCTGGTGTTCAGGAGATTGCCCCATCGTGCCATTTGTGAATTGTGTCTGTTCTGTGTGAAGTGAGTACTGTGCAATCGTGGGAGACCGAGCTGAGCCAGAAAATTGCCCTCTTTATTCCTGAGTTGTAAGAAGACAGGAGTTTTATTACTAATCAGAGTTCTGCTAGATTGAAGGGGGTAAAAAGGGAGGGAGCTGGAGGAAAAAAAAATAGGGGAAACCTAGGGTTGCTATTTACTGTTGTTTTATTATTAAATGTATCCTGGAAACTGTCTTTGGAAGGTTTATCTGGTATCTAAAACTTCCTGGGGAAGGGGGAAAGAGCTGGGGGAATAAGACTGGGAGATTGTAGGAAATGAGATTAAATGCAATGTATTGTATGTTCACCTGCACTTCACTACTCTGCATTCCAGACCACTGCATTTAGCAATAGCTTTCCACTCATCTGCACCTCCTCTGTGCAAGTGACTCACTTCTGAGATAAGGATGGGCAGGGGGGACTATTTCACTTCTATTTTTTTAAGATTTGGAAGCACATCCATTGGTGCATTGCCTTTTTTTCCCTTGCACAGCAAAACACTACATTCCTCATACTTTTTTTTTTTTTTTGGTAATTCTTTTTTTCCACGACACCAGCAGGCACCAGCGTTTCTGCTCATCAAGGCTTTGGGCCAAATGAAGCACAAAACTGCAGCTGTGTGAACCAAGGCCCCCACAGTGCTGCTCTCCTGGCTGATAAATGTGTACCTCAGTGTGGTGCTGCTCGCCCAGAATAGTTTATTGAAGGAAAGATGCATTTAAATAGGGCACAGTGGTAGCATGTTAATCTGCCACAGATAATAGTTACACTGCAGTGCATTTATTTGTTGCCATCAACAACGTAGTTGCAAATTTGGGGCCACCACAGACAATATAAAAGCTGATTTTATAGTGGCTGCCATTCTCCAGCAAATTGTTTGCTACTTGTCCTACAACATGTTTGCAACAGGTGATTTTTTTTTTTTAAGCCCATATACTTCTCCCTGCTGAAACAGCAAAGGGAAGCAGGTTGGTGAGCTTCTGCTGCTCTAGCTGGATGTTTGGCAGTTAAAGGGATTGCAGAAAAAAAACCACTGGAAGCAGATTTTGGTGGGATTTGGGTTTTTTTTCCCCTCTCTTTGTTGTGCTCAGCCAGTGCTGAAGGAGTGAGCACACAAACACAGCTGTGTGATGGAGCTTCCATCAGGGCAGCTTCCAATTTCTCCTTCTATAATGTACTGGAAAAATCTTGTGGAGAAGGGAGCTAAGACATGAGGTGGTTGATGGTGCTGAAGCAGCCCAGGGGACTCAGCTCCCCTTCCCTCCTGAGCTGCTCCATGTGCTTGCCAAGGCTACCAACTTTTACATTGCTATTCACATTCTCTGCTTCTCTTTTTTGGTGGGAGGGGGCAGTTGCCCAAGGCATGTGACAGCAATTTGAGGAGCCTTTCTCGTCTTGAATATGAGTTTTGGGGAAGTGATTATTACTGGGCTGTGCTGCAGTTCATGACATTGCAACTGAAGGCATTTTTCCAGTTTTAAGGCAATGGCAGTTCCTCTCCTGTTTACTTTTTAACCTTTCTCCTGCTTCCAAGAACTGCTCTACACAGGAGGCTACTGTGGACCTGAATAATTAAAGCAATATTATCTATGATAATATGTACCTCTGTAATTTTCTGTTCCCGTGGATTTTTTTTTTTTTTTTTTTTTTTTTTTCTAAAAAAAACCCNTTATTTCCTGTTATTTTTTTTTTTTTTTTTTTTTTTTTTTTTTGCAATAAACAGCACAACTACTAGCAATAACATTTCCTGGAGTGCTTGAAAAAAAAATTAAAAATTAAAAGGAAAAAAATTAAAAGCTGATGCAGTAAACTGAGCAGTTGGTTACTCCAGCCTATTCCTGGTTACAGAGTTCAAACAAAGTGTCTGTCATCTGTTTCTCACTCAGAGGATTAAGAAAAATAACACCACCCTGCGAGGCACTGGTGGGCCAGGACACGGCAGTCAGTGCGTGGGGCTCTGTCTTGCCTGCAGCTCTTCCAGTCTGAAGTTTCAGGGAGAAAAGGGAGGAAGAAAATCTGCTGTCCCTCACCCAGGGTCTGCACATCCCCTGACAAAAGTTGACTGAGATGATTTTACAGAGCTCTACTTGCTGTGGTGCTCCCACACAGTGTCATGATCATCTGCCAAACGAGGTGAAATGGAGTAATTAAGGATTATGTTGAAATGTTTGGCTCCTGCTCTGTATCTGGAGGAAGAGCTTGTCTGGTCATACGTATGTGTTTGGTTTTTAAAGATTGTGTAATAAAGGAAAAATTGATCCAATTAAAAGTGCATTGCAAACGGCTCATTTTCTTATTAAAACACTTCATCTTCTCCCCTTGGTGGCAGATTGGATTTTACAGCCAGCAGGGATTAGATTGGGAACACAGTGGCTACGAGACCCTTTTATGTGTCAGGTTGCCAAGGAGAAATCTGATCCTGGCAGGCTCGTGGAACTTTTCCTGACACTTCCCTATTCACCTTAAAAACAAATGCTGTGGTTTTGTACCTTAGCTCACACTGCCTCGAGGGCAGTATCTCCCTTGTCACCTGATGTTTCAGAAGTCTGGTTTGAGTTCACTGGCTCTGGGAGCTCAATTGTATGTGGGAGCCTGGCTGAAAACTCCATCCCCTGTGTCCCTGGCTCATCCATGGTCTGCCAGTGGGGACCTGTGGTGCAGCCAGGTGACTGGACACATAAGGAGCCATGGGCTCACCTGGAAAACCTCTGACTTTGATGCACTTACACTGCTAGGGTATAAAACACCTGGGTTTCATCTGTTTTTAGTCCCCCTCCTTGGAGGCACCAGCTTGGTCTGTCCTTCTGATGTTACACCATGACTAAATTATTTTTAGATCAAAGCTCTGCCATGGGAGCTGAGCTGGTGAGGAAAGCTGCTGTGACTGAGTGTGGGGGTGTAGCTGTGAAGGTGCCTCGACCCCAGCTCGGGGGCTGCCAGAGGGGCTCCTGGATGGTCAGCAGGGACATTTCCTCAGTAGGTTCATCCACAGCACATGCAGGTTCTCCCCTCCCCTCCCTCTGCAGCCACCTGGCTGATCTGGGTGAAGGATTTCATCACTTGGGCTCATCTCAGCTCTTTAAACAGGTAGGAATTTCTGGTTTATCAAACATTATTCAATCCTCGTGTGCTGCTGTTAGACCTACCCTGGAGCTTTATCACAGGTTTTATTTCTTAGGGCAGAACAGCTGAACCATGGACATTGTTCTGGGCAAAACCAGGAGCCAGGGAATGAAGGGATGAGGAGGAGAGCCTGTTCCTCTTCAAAGGGGGTAGAGCTACAAAAGTGAAAATAAAGCCAGATGCTTTGAGTTGTTCCTATTGTATAGCTTAAGTGATTTTTCTGGGTCATTACTCAATGTGAGGATTTTAAGTTATTTCATTTTGCACAGCTAATTATTCAACTTGCCTGGCAATTCTGGATTACAATGAGAAGTGCATAAGGTCATTTAGCAGACTTACTCACAGCACATGTTTTTGTCTAAGCTAAATTTCATGACAACCAGCTAGATTGTTTTTACCTCCTCCAAACAAAATGTTGAAATCTGAGGGTTTGAAATAATGACATAAACCAAGCAATTAAGAGTGTTAAAAAGGTAATAGAGTGGTTGTACATAGGGTCAAATCTCAAAACCAGGGAAATTCTATGTGTTCTAGTTCTGACCAAGCACATATAAGGGAAACCCATTATGTCCTTTAACAGCTAAAAAGTAGCTTTACAGCTTTCTTAATGCACCTGATTGCATCTAGGAAAGGAACACTAAAGGTTCCTGCAGACTAGTTCAATCTTAATTGTGTTAATGGCAGTATCACACCTGAAGGGAGACAAATGGAGCCTTGAAAGGACAGGAGGGAGCCACAGGCCTCACTCAGAGGAATGTGGACTGCTGTTTTAGCAGACGCCCAGGCTCTATCCTTAATTTTGTGAAGAATATTTGTGAAGATCTCCTGTCAAAACTGCTGAGTTCATAAGAAAGCATGAAAATTGTCACCTCTTACAGGTAAATGCAGTTCCTGGAGTGTTGTCCAAGAGAAGATAAGCAAGTACTGGGGAGGGCAGGGAGCAGAAAGGCTTAGGGAATGTGACAGCACCTGCCAGAACAGAGCCCCTTCACAGACTATTCCCATAAATGATCGATTACTGAGGGAACATGAACACCTTTCCCATCTGCAGCAGCCACAGGCTGAGCTTGCTGAGCACTCAATGTGGCCAGGGAACCTCAGTCAAGGAAACTCTATCTAGAGATCATAGGAAATTCAAGAAAAACAAACATTTCCCTCACTGCAGACCTAAAGTAACCTCCCAGCTGGGCAGTGAAACCCTCTGGATCTCCCCCACCCAGGCACACACATCCTGAGCCCATCAGCATCCCTTCCTGCTTCCCAGCTGGGCTTCTCCAGTGGGAATAAGCAAACTGGAACAGCTCTTGCAGAAATCTGACAAGGGCTGTCAGATTTTGCTCTCAGAGCAGCTCTTCCCCTTCCCTAAGCAAGTTCTCCTCCTCCTCACCAGCCAGAACGAGGAACGACCGACCAACCAGCTCTCTGATGAACTTTTATCAGATAATGAAGTGGTTCCCAGCAGGGGGATTTGCTGGATGGAGGGATCACTCTCTTCCCTAATGTACAATTTCTGAGTCTCTGAGGTGGGGTGACCCCCAGCCTCCACCTCCAGGTTTATTATTATTATGGCACTGTGTGGTGAGGAATAGCCCAGTTTGGGTCAGATGGCTGTGTCATCTCCCAACACCTCATCCACCCCAACCCCGTGACTGTGGGGACAGAACAGAGAAAAAGAGGAAGTGTGGATGCCATGGAGGCACTGCTCAGCAGCAGCCAGCACTCCAGGGTGTTCTCCACACTGGTTTCTCCAGAAATCCACAGCACCACTGTGACAAAGCTGGTTCCCTCCATCCCACCAGGCCCAGCACATTCTTACACACAGCTGGAGCTGGCTGGGGAGGTCACGTTTGTCCCAGCTGCAAAATGAAGGTCCTCACACAACTGCTACCAACTTAATGAGGCACTGTCAGTGTTAAATGCTGGCTCCACCAGGGAAGAAAACCGATGCAGGCTCCCATGGCACAGATCAATGGCTGGGTCGATCTCAAGGTCCCTGCTTGGAGGCCACTCAATGTGTTAAAGCATTGCTTGGCTGCACAGAGCCGGAGCAAGCAGCCCAAAAAATGAGCTTTTAATCACTCTGCATGAAGTAAAATTGGAGTTTGCTTTGGTGTGCTCACGGACTGAGGCTGTTCCTCTGAGGGAGCCTGGGGGATGCTCCCACACCTGCCCTGAAGGAGCACAGTGCTGGGTGTGCTGCAGCTGTGCCACCGTGCCTCTCTGGCTCTCCATCACAGGATTCACTCCTGCAAACCCTTAGGAACAAGGGCAGTCTGCTGTGTCACCCCATTCCCCCCTACAAACTCCTCATCCACCTGCAGGAGGAAGGGAACACTTGTCACTGCTCCAGGCAGAGCAGGCTGCCCGATCCCTGCTGTCCCTGACCAGAGGTGGATGCCTGTCCCTGCCCTTGGCAGGAGGGACAGCTCTGCAGACACTGGTCCACGTCACAGGCACTGGGGCAGCTCCAGGCCGGCTCAGAGCCAGCGCCTGCCCTGGCACCAGCAGCGTGAGCTTCTCTTCAAAACCATGTTTTCAATTAGGGCTCGAGCGCAGATTGTGCCTTTATTGTTGGAGGCCTCCTCCTGAGGCCCGGCGATTGATTTATGAAGTTGATTAAAATATTAAAATAATTTTGTGTGGTGCTGCAAAGACCCCATAATGTGCATTTTCCTCAGTTGGTGCTGTTCCAATTAGCTTGAGACTCTCCTCTCTCCCTCCTTTTGTGACCTGTTTTGTCCACTAACAAATGACAGTTATTCTGGCCCTACTTTTGTATTTATTAGAGCTGATGCATATGTGTGCTCACTGAGCAGTTCAGAACGGGCTGGTGAGCAGCAGGGAGCCCGGCAGGCCAGAGCTGTTCTGAGTGGAGAAGGCATCGAGAACTGTCTAGCTGGAGCTATTTATTCCTATCTGCCTTATGTCGCTGGCAAAATGAGGGTAAATCAGTAGAGGAGTTGGGAATAAAATCCATCTACCACGAACAGCAAGCTCTTTCTCTTGGCTAACTGGGATTTCCCTAGGACAGAGCCCTGGGTTTCCCATGACACTTTCTCTGTCCACAGGCTGATCTCCCCAGGAGTCCTGAACATCCTTAATGTCCTTCCAAGAGCATTTTCTGGCCATCAAAGAGCTGAATACAACACTGGTCACCTCTGCATTGCCCACAGCCCCAAAGTCCAACCTCACCGACCCCACCAGCTACCAAAGCCACTGATGGAGCCATGCACAAACCACAAGGTCAGGGCAAGCACCTGGTGCCCAAATGCTGCACAATCAGGAGTGAAAAGTTTATGTCCAGGCATTACATGTGACCTCTCAGGGGATCGCTGGAGTGCCATGAGTGCTTTGGTGCTTCACAGGCACTGGGAAAGGATGCCCTGGGTGCCCCACAAATGCCAGAGCAGCCAGGCACAGCTCCAGGAGTGGGGGCAGGACCCAGGTGGGGAGAGGGGGATCCACCTTGTCCAGCTGCATACCATGGACTAAAAAGGAAATTATTCTGTCACTGAGGCACTGCTTTGCCTTCAGGTCCTGTGCCACCACAGGGCTTTGTGGCTGAGCCCTGAGCCACTGCTACCCCTGACATGGGGGAGGTGGGACTGAAGGAATGGGAGATATTTCACAATACCAAGCACTGTTTATGTCCCCTCTGGCCCCAGCATCGTGGAACAGCAGCAATGCTTGTGTCAGGCCTGGACTGCAGCAGCTGCCTCTCATTCCCAGCTCTCACTCTCTTAAGAAACCCTTGTCTGGGTTTGGTTTGGTCCCAGGTGATGGCACTGGGACCATGGGGTCAGCTCCCCACCAACACATTTGCCCCTGGATTGCAGGGAGTGCTCCCGAGTGATTAATAACATCATGAGTACATAAACAACCCACCTCCACGTGCCTTCTGCTGCTAAACAGGGGCATTGCTATGGCAAACTTCATTTATCACTATTTAAAACCCAAACAAACGAGCACAGGCTGTTATAAATATGCTTACAAGACCAGCTACACTGGGGAAATGGAGAAGAAAATGAGCCAAGAGCAAGGGAGGTGGTGTGTGGGAGAACACCTCTCTCTGCTGGGTTCCAGGGAGCGAGGCTGCTCCTGGCAGTGCCACCTGAGCAGGATGCAAGTGCTCTAATGACCTCTGTCACCATCAGCCCAAAGGTGGGCTCTGTGATACACTACAGATATTTTCTGAATAGAAAAAATATCAGATCCAGGGCATATCCCCAACTCCCTGGAGGAGAGAGATGAATTGGCAAATGGAAGGCTACAGCAATAAGGGAGTTTTTATAAACATAACCTAACTGTATTACTTCAAAGTCCTGAAGTTTATTGCCCTGTTTAATGATGTGTCTCGTTATTTATGGTGTAGCACAATGAGTCTGCTATTGATTTAATGCACTTCCTTAAAGACTGTCATTGTCACAAGCAATAAAACAAAGCCATTCTGAGACAGCTCATTTATGTCACATCTCCATCAGCTGACCCCAGGCATGGGAGGGCCACTGTGGGGAAGGGGGTCACCTTGGGCAAGGATGGAGCCAGAGGGTGGAAGCTGAAGGGCAGGAGCAGGCAGGGTGGCTCAGGGATGCTGCCAATGATGTGTGCCACCTGCCACTGGGCACTCAGTTTGGGTCAAGCCTCCTGCCTGAGCCTGCCAGCACGGTGATGGTGTATGCATGGGAAAGGGAGTGATGGATGGAAACCAGCACATGACACCTGATGTTTGTGCCCCTGCCCATTCCCATCAGCCTCCTCACCTTTCTGGTACTGGAGCCAGAGCTGCTGCTGGACCTTCTTGCTGGGGAAGTGGATGGTGCAGCTGAACTCAGAGCCGTACAGCGCCTCCGCGATGTAGTGGGAGCCAAACTGCTGGATGAAGGAGAGCAGCTCCTCCCGGCTGCTGTCCTTGTTCAGGATCTTCAGGATATTTGAAAAGCCTGTGGGAGGGAGGCAGGGGGTGGGCAGGTCAGCCAGGCAGGGCTGGCAGCCACAGCCGAGGGGAAGGAGCCCCAGAGGTTCCTTGCTCAGGTCACACAAGGCCCCACATGGGTGCAGCTCCTCCTCTTTTTCCTCCACCTGATCCTTTGGAATCCACAACCTGTTATTACCCCAAGCTGTGGCTCTGACTTCCTCCCTAATTCCTCTCCCTAAGAGATTTCTCAGATAATTTTACAGGGATGTGCATGTGCACACGTGTGCACACACACACACACACACACACACAAAACCTCCATCCTTGCCAGCTCAGCTGCTCTTCAGCCTGCTGGCACATCACTAGCACTCTCCCCAGAGGATGTGCTTGGCCTTTGCTTGGCTGTATCCATAACCAGAGATGCTCTATCCCTACTGCAAACACCCAGCACAACTGGTAACTATTTTTAGGAAAGCTGGAGACAGCCCAGAGGGACATGCAGGGCTGGGCTGGTGGCAGCTCCGTGGATGTGCAAAGGTCAAGGCATCACTTGAGCAACATCCATATGGACAGCAGGGACCTCTGGCATGGGACAAGGACATGGACCCTTGCTGCTCTGTGGAGGTGAAATATCCTGGAGACACTGGTGACTTCACAGCACTTCAGCATCACTTAGAGCTGGCTGAAAGCACCGTTTTGGTTCAGTGCTGGAACGGAAAACATACTGCAAGAAAATACGTCATAACTGTCACCAAAATGAGATTATCTGGCTGGTTGGTTGGTTGGTTTATTGAAAGAGAAGGTTGTTCTAATAAAAAAGCCAGAAGAATTCATTTTGAGATGAACCCACATATTTTTTTCAGCTCTGAGCAGGTTATTTCATTTTGGGGCTGTGCAGCCTGTTAGCACAAAATCTTTTTTTTTCTTTCTCTCACCATTTAAAAACTCGTTGATTTTTAAATAAAAAATGCTATTTTGAAATGAAAAGGCAAAACATTTCAGGTCGCAACAAAATGTTTCAGCATTTCTGAAACAAAATGTGTAGCTGTAAAAACGTGGCAGTGAAATGTTTTGACATATGCAGGATCCTCCCACCCACCCCTTCTTCATCTGTGACTCCCTGCTTTATATGACCTGCTTTTCCAAGTGCTTCAGTTCCTTTTGAAACCACCTTTTTTTAGGGACTGACTGTTTTTTGTACATACGCATATACACAGCCACCCTAAAAAAAATTCTTCCTGCTCATTGCTGACTGGCTTCCTCCTGGCTTTGACTTCACCTCTTGTTGCCCAAACTCCCTGCCTCAGTTTCCCCCCTGTAAAAAAGGAGGTGAATCTCCCTGCCTGTCTCTCCAGCAGTGCTGGGAACAGAGCATGGAGGTGGGAAATGTCAGAGGGATGCTTGGGGCAGAAGACCACCACCCACCCGTGCAGACACACATCTCCCTGCCCCTGGAATCCCTCACCTGCAGAGAGTGTGATGGAGCTGAGCTTCACCCTGTAGAGGTTGCTCCTGACCCGCCAGTGCTGCACCATGGGGTACCCCATGGCCTCGTCGTACTTGATGTCCCCTGCAAAGACAAAGCAGGCGGGTGACACTGCTGAGCATGCTCTGGGGAGTGCTTAACGCTCCCTCCCACCTTGCTACGTGCTGCAGGGGTGAGAAATGAGATGGTGGAAGGGCTGGAAACCTCAGTGGTGATGCTGTGGGGTACCTGGACCCGCACTGGGATGGCTGTGACTGCCAGGAGCTCACAGGGATGGAGATGCTGCTGGGATGGACTCACACATCCCCCAGATTATTTCTGCCCCTGGCACAAAGGGGGTGATGATGCCCCTCGGGAGCCACATGGGATCCAGGGTGGGAGAAGGGGTTGTTCCTCCTGTGCTCTCTCCTGGGACACTGACCCTGGGGGCAGCTCGAACCTGTGAGGAGCTGCAGATCAGGAAGGGGCTCTGAGAGGACACCACGGCACTGCTCCTCCACGGGCAGAGGGATCACCAGGAGGCCATCAGCCAGCTGGGGGAAGTCCTTGATGAAGTTATTCTCCCTGCAGAGAGAAAAAGACAACTGCAAAGCAACGATGCAGGGCACGGCCAGGCAGAGGGGCTGAGCTGCCCTGGTGGCACCGGGACAGGCAGCTCAGGAGGGTGGGGGACATCTCCTCAAGCAGGAGCCCTGCCAGGGGATGGGGTTTGCAGCCTCTCCATCAGCCAGCCTGGCTGTGCAGCCCTCTGAGATGATGCTTAATGAGCTCCCCAGGGACTACAGCTCCATTAGTGCTCCAGAAATATGGAACTGCTCTCAGCCTGGGGACCCAGCCACTGGGTTTGGCCCAGATTTTCAAAGTGGGCCCCTGGAGAGGGGGCAAGGAAAGAGGAATGGCTGCTACACCCCAAAACTGTCCCTTTCCACACCTGCAGCATCTTCATGTGGACAGTGACCAAGTTTTGCTGGGGCTCCCCAGGCAGCATCATCACCCCTACATTTTTCACCCCACCCCCAGTGACTCGCTCTCCAAAAGGCAAAAAAAGTATATTTTACAGCCAGACACAAAAACCCCACTCTCGTGTACAGCTCACAGTGCAATTTTACCACACATGCAGGATCTTTTCTAACCTTGGCAGGTAAAACATTGTATAATAGGCCCCTAATGAATTGTTTCTAGAACAACGGTACCAGGGAAATGATTTGAAATAGTGAACAGACAGGTCTCTGGGAGACGAGCCTCCCCCGGTAAGCGAAATGCCTCGCGCCTGCGCCGAGGAAACAGGAGGGGGGATTTTAAATATTGATCTTAGAGCCAAAATATAGGCCAGGAGGCTTTGCATCCTCCAGGTGTGGAGACAAAAGGGCAGCAGAGAACAAGAAAGGGAGGTTCCTGTAAAATCAGGTCAGCCCCAGGAGCTTGGGGGAGGTTCAGACTGGCGCAGCCTGCCCCAGCTGCATTTTTTGTAATATATTTTCCTTTAAACAGCTGCTGATTTCACTCACCTTCCCTGGTTTTACCCCCTATAGCCTGTCCCAGGGGGGATGATCCATCATCCTGTGGTCATCTCACAACTGGGGACACCCTGGCCACCTCCATGGGTCCCAGCACAGTAAGATGCTGATTTCAGGGAACACTTCCCTGGGATCCTCCCCTTGCTCTGGGGCCAAGATGTGACCACTGCAACCTGCACCAGAGGTGAGCAGGAAGCCATAGCCCTGTGCAACCAGCCTGGGGATGTTCCCAGCCCCAAGGCAGGACGGGAGCATTTGAAGGTAGGGACACATGAGTGGGGCACAGGAAGTGTTCAAAGCCAGACTGGACGGGTCTTTAAGCAATATGCTCTAGTGGAAGGTGTCCCTGCCCATGGCAGGAAGGTTGAAAGAAGATGATCTTTAAGGTCCCTTCCAACCCAAACCATTCCATGATTCCCTGGCTGCACAGGCAGCCTGTCTCATGTTACACCCCCATTTCAGAGCCACCAGCACCTGACTGCATCTCAGGAGCCTTACTTTCTGCACTGCCTCAGTGCAAAAAAGAAAAAAAGTGCTTTATTTTTCTGAGGGGAAAAGCCTCTCACTCCCAGCGTGCTCACAAATCTCCGATTGATCCCGCTTGGCACGGGATCCCCGTGGTGGAATGTTCTGCTGCTCTGAGCCCTTTGCTGTCACAGCAATTCCAAATGGGGAGCTGCAATTACTGCTGGAGCTGGGAGCCGTGTGGGTGGCTGCAAAATAAAGCAAGTTGGTAGGGAACAGGGGAAGAAACATTTTGGTGTCTCTGCTGCTCTGCCTCAGCAGAAAAGGGAAAACATCAGCGCTCCCGAATCCCAAATCCACGGAGAAGCGTGATGGAAAAGCAGGATGCAGCTGCACTGAGCCTGCCTGCCATCCTGGAGTGTGGGACTGTCCCTGTGCTGACAGGTCAGCTCCCCATCCTGCACCAGGATGAGCACAGGGGCCAGGAGGGTCATGCCTGCCCAGCCTCAATCCCACCTCTGAGAAGACCAGGATTCCCAGGAGGAGGCTGGTGGAACCTTCTCAAGTGCTGTCCCACATGAGGGGACAGACCTGGTGTGCCCCAAGGGACACAAAGAGATGACAGGTGCCAGAAGCTCATGTTCATCCAGCACCCTGCACCCTGACACGGGGCAGAGGAGACACAAAGAGGCAGCATGTCCTCCTGTCCCCTCCTGAGCCATCTCAGCAGCACCACCCATGCCATGAGCCCGTGGAACTGCTGTCCCTGGGCATGTCCCAGCTCACCCATGAAGCAGGACAGCCCCGGGGCTGGTGGCCCATGCCTGGGTAGCTCAGGAGGGAGAAGCTGAGGCATGAGGGGACCCACAGCTGCTGCTCAGAGCTGCTGCCTCTATGAGAAGGCATTTACAGAACAGCCACGTTCTGCAGGACCACTCTTGTTATCCATTTCTTCAACTGTTCCACACTCAAAAGGCCAAGGAAAAAACAGGGGCAAGTGGGAGCCAAGGAGTGGGCATGTGCCCACAATGTGCTCCCGTCATGGCAGGGAGCAGCAGTGCAAGGCATCACTTCAGGAGTACTTCCATGATGAATTCTTGCTACCAAGTCCTTCCTGCATCTCTGCCAGCTCTCCCCACCTCCAGGCCCTGCTCCTTAACATCCCAAGGCAGGGATGAGCCAAAGCTGTGCAGGGGAGCACCCACCAGGCAGAGGTCTGGGCACAGCACAGTCCCTCTGCAGAGTCCTCACTGCCTGCAGGGGACACGCCAGGCAGGGCACACTGCTGCTGGGTGTGCCCAGGGCACAGCATTCCATGGCCTGGCAGCTGGCAGAGGGCTGCAGCTCCTCTTCCACAGGGCCTTCTTAATAACCCTGTGGCTTGCACGCTGCTCACTGTGGGGCACAAAAGAGCTCCTGCCAGACTTTTTTTTGCTCTCTGGAAGCTGTGATCAAAGCCAGTGGGCTCTGTGCAAGGGGCAGGGACACGGGTGAGGGGAGGGATGTGGCAGCAGTCCTGTGCATGTGTTGCCACACGTGCCTCCAACTGGGGCATGGCAGAGCCACCAGCACCTCTGCAGGGGTGCAGGGCCAGGTGTGGGGGTCACAGGGTTATCCAGTGTGATCAGGCAGGATGGAGACAAACCTGCCAGCCCCACAACATCCTCCTGTGTCTCTTGTTCTGCCCCTGGCATCTCCCCAGTGGAACAGCTGCCCAGGACTCACTGGAGCAGTGAGCATGCAGCTCTCTCCACTGTGATGCACACGGAATCCACTCCCCAGCACTCTCCTGCTGGGGATCTGAGCATCTCCCAAGGCATTTTGCAGATACTGAGTCATTACACAAGGAAATGCAGCTTCTTCCAGCAGCATCTGACCAGAGCACGTGCCTGCCTTGGGGGGAACTGAGTCCATATGAACGAGCCTGATTCTGGGAAAGGTCAAATGGCCAAAGGCTGTAGCGAGCTCGGATACTGGCAGGGTGGGCTGAGGAGGAAGGCAGCCACCTGGATTAAACTGAGTTCAAAATCCTGGCTTTGGTGGACACTTGGTGTATCCTCAGCTGAGTCCTACAATGCACCCATTGCCTGTGTCACCATTGGGGTGACACAGACAGCTGAGAGCAGCTCCCACATCTTGGGGTGCTGCTGGGGTGACAGCAATTAGTGGCTGCTCAGATACCAGGAGCAGGGCTCAGGCAGCAAGAGCTTGCTGTGGCACTGTTCTCCTGTCCTCCTGAAACCAGATGCACAATCCAGCTGTGTTTTTGGACTGTGACCTTTAATAGCACAGCCAAGGTCATGCAGCAGAGCTGTGGTGCAGCGCTGGGCTGCATCGCTGCGCTCCGCAGTGCTGGCAGCAGCTCACACAGCCCGTGGGAAGCCTCCAGAAAGGACCAGTATCCCAGGGAAAAATGGGGTTTGGGGATGCAGGAGAGCTCAGTGCGGGCCCTGGGGAGAAGCTGGAATGCTGTGGTGTTCCGGGACTGAGCCAGGGCTGCTGGATTCTGCTCCAGGGCACAGTTCTGCTGGCCCTGGGGCACCATGTCTCCTTGCTGAGATGCTCAAAGCCAGAGCCAAGCTGGCAGTGGGATTTTGGCCTGCAGCAGGGAAGGATCAGCTGGTGGCTGACATGCATTTCATTTTCCTGTTAGCAACACCACTGGGTGAAGGAGCAGCTTCTCCTCTTTAGCTCAGTCAGCTGTGGCTTCCTCCCTTGGCACTCTGCTCCCACAGGACTTGGCCTTGAGGATGCACTCTGCAAACCAGCCCTTCCTTGCAGCTGTAGAGCTCCCACTGCACATTCCAAGCATCAGCTGACGTGGGGCTTCCTGCCTCCACCCAACACCGACAGTGGATGCACACCCTGCACCACAGCACCTGGGCAAGTATATTCATGAAAGGGTAAATATATAAATATTATATATAAAGTGACCCCACAAGTGATTAGCTTATGCCCTGAAGCATGAGATTTAATTACCCTTATCTGAGCCAGCACAGCTACAAATGTTAATCACATTATCATCCAGCAAGCTTATGTTCAGCAAAGTGACTACTCCTTTCTGCTATGCAAGCCTGAGAGGACGCCTGTTCTGGCAAAAAATTAGTTATTAATCTTACTTCTTTCTGTCCCACAATGGCTCAGGGAGAACACGATGGATTTGAGGTTATTTAGTGCCAGGTTTTCACCCAAATTTCCCTTGGAGAAGCTGCCTGCTGGGGTGGCTGCAAGATCAGCAGGGCCCAGCCTGACATGGAGACATTGAGAAATAGCTTCCTTTTAGCTTGTCATCACCAAAAAAAAAATGATCTGGAGTCACTGGGAAACAGAAGAGAGGGTGTCCTGTTGCCACAGCCACTTAGGAGAAGGTAAGCACACTGTAAATCTGCCCCAGCATGTCTCCATGACCTCAGGCACTGGTGAATTATAAAGGTTTAATGCAAACCCTGTGAAGCAGCAGTTACTTACTCCAAATTTACTGAGCATTAATTTCAGCGAGGCCCCACTCCTGTAGAGCAAGGCAGGATGACAGAGGAGAGACCAGCTGGATTTTGCCAGGTTCAGGAGCCCCTTCAGTTCCCCACCTCTCAGCCTTAACCACAGCTTGCAATGAAGTGTGGTTGGACCAGGCTGCAGGGAAAAAGGAGAGCACCAGTATCATCCCCCCAGCAGCCCCTGGTGCTGTGGACAGGACCTGTCCCCGTGTCCCACATCAGTGCCAGCAATAAACAGCCTGACAATATCAGTAGCTGCCTTACCCCTTGGCTCAGGGAGAATTAGCATTTAAATGGAGGTGTTTCAGGAGGTAAATCACACCAGCGATCCCTGGTGCTCCTGGGCTGGTGGGAGGTGTCTGCACGGCTGCTGCTCAGCACCATCCCCTCCACACACCCCCAGGCTGAGCCCCAAACCCTCCATGGGGCTGGCAGCTCCTGTCCCTGCTGCCATCAGCACTGTGTTCTGCCAACACAACCTGATCTTCCCACAGAGCATCTCCCAACATCCCCCAGATACCACAGCCCTCCTCAGGGCCACACAGGCTCAGCAACACCACTGAGCACTGAAGGGAACTCAGCCAGTGGTGCCCACCACTGTGGCACTGAGAGTGAACGTGAGGTTCATCAATCACCTCCATGGAGAAAAAGTACATCCCCTCCTGAAGCCATTTCAAAAGAAAAGACAAAGGAATTCGCTCTGAGAGGAGCGATGGAGAAGCTGTGAACAACAATCAGAAACACCTGTGGATGGAGAAAAGCAAAAGAATCACAGGCTCAGAGATTTATGATAAAGTTGGAATGGACTTTAAAATTCATCTCATTCCACTCCCTGGCATGGCAGGGACACCTTCCACTGTCCCAGGCTGCCCCAAGCCCTGTCCAGCCTGGCCTTGGGCACTGCCAGGGATCCAGGGGCAGCCACAGCTGCTCTGGGCACCCTGTGCCAGGGCCTGCCCACCCTCACAGTGGATCAGCAGCCTTGTCCTGAGCCTAGAGCCTGGTAGCAGGAGCACCATGACATATCTGGCCTGTGTGCCATTCCACCTTGAGTGGAAGGTCTGGGGAATACCCAACACCTCTGGATGGAGAGAAATTTGCCCATCTGCAAGGGGCTGGAGCTGCTCAGAGTCTGCCAGGAGGATCCATGCCTTGTTCCATGTATCTGCTCTCCAAGGTGTCTCCCTGCATTAGCTCTGTCACCACTGACAGCCAAAGGCTCTGACCTTGTCAGCTTCCATAAGTTCAGCAGCTTCCAGCTCTTTAGGACCTGATGAGAAGACGACAGCCAGACCTCCTGGAGCAGCTCATGGAGCTCCTGCCCACCAGGCTGTGGCCACTGCGAGATGACCTGGGCACAGCTTCCCTGTGGGAACGATTTGTCCAAGCTGAGAGAGCTGGAGGCAGGCTGGACACTTCCTGTGGGTGCAGATTGCAGTGCTGAGCTGAGCCAAGGCTGAGGATCCTCTCCCACAGGTTGTTTGGGTGCTGTTTGCAATCCTTTCCAAAATGCTGTTCCTCCTGGCGCTTTCCTTGGCATTGTTGTAAGGAGCCAACAAATGCAAAACTCCCACTGACTCCAGAGAAGCCAGGACTACCTGCTGGGGTTTCCCACGGAGGCTGGTGCCTGACTTGATCCAGTTCCTCTGGGATTTGGGCACAGCATCCTGTGCACCAACAGCCCCAGTTTTCCAGGAAAACCCACACCCCAGCTGTGGTGCCCTGGGAAGCACAAGCACAGCCTTTTAATATTAATATTTGCCTTTCCAATGTAAATTCAGACCCAGCACTCTCCACTCAGCACACACATCCATTCTCTTTAACAATTTGAGATCTTAAACATTTCTTTTTTTTCCCCCTCTCCTAAGCTTCATTGTTAACCTTTAAGATGAAGATAAGGCATAAAGGTTTGGAAAGGAATCAGGAGGGACCTTGGAAAAGAGCCAGGAGCAGTGTTAATACTGGGCTGCACATCATATCTCTTCACTTCTTCTCTCCCCCCAGGGTGACTCGGACTGCTCTTGACTACCACCATGGTATTACAAACTCTAATGAGGTTTGGAAAATAAGAAACCCACTGCGGCGTGGGAGAAACTAATAGAAATTGTTTTGTCTTCTCTCTATTAGTCATTAGAAGCAGAAGAAAAACAGCCACAGGCAATGGCAGGGCTGCAATACCACCACACATTTCATATACTGGCACTCTGACAATGTCATTTCAGCGCAGTTATTGCTCCCACGTCCCCTCCACACCAGACCTCCCGTACACCAGTGTGGGCTCCAGCTGTGCCAGCATCCCTGTGCCACCATCCCACGCCCAGGGTGACCCCAGTGCCTGCCCAGGGTGCCCATGCACGGTGTTTGGCCAGCCCATGGCTCTACCAGCACGGACCATCGCCAGCCTGGTGTCCCCAAGGGACAGGCAGTGCCCAGGCAGGGGACGTTCCACAAGCAGCAGCACTGCCAGGCAGCCAGAACATATGGAGAATTAGCTGGGATTTGTGACTGCAGCTGCAGAGCTGCGTTTCTGTGTGTGAACTTAATTACAGAACCACAAAACTATGCACAGGGTGAGATGACAGCACCTGCAGTGACCTCACCCCTGCCACCCTCCCAGGGAACTGTGGTGCCAGGAGCCAAGCCCCACTCCTGGGCTCAGCGAGGTGCCTGGAGCACTTCCCACATCCCCTCCCTCCTCCCAGCTCTGCGCCATCACGCCCCGGGTGCCTGATGACAAGTGGCAGCGCTGCCACACCTTCCAGATGTTTGCCTGCTGCCTACAGCACAGGCACAGATGGTGAGAGGCAGCACTCCCTGCAAAGCTGGGGCCAGGCACGCAGGCTGCTCTGCCTGTGCTGGGCTCCTTCAGCCCGTGCTGGGGGAGATGAACCGGCACAAACACCTCGAGCTTTCATCTCCAGGGAGGTGGTATTGAAGGCAGCAGCCCGTGGGACACTCCTCCTGCAGCCCAGGCAGGGCACAGCAGCAAAGAGCATCTTTGGGGCACAGGGATGCTGGGTCTGTCCCCAGCCCCTGCTCCAGCTTTCCTCTGCACAGAGCCACCAGCATCCAAACCAGGTCACACTGCCCAGGAATCAGGTGCAGAGGAAGATTTACAGGGTATGGATTATGCAGGAGGGAGCAGGAGGGCTCCCAGCAGAGCTTGTCCACCACTTTTGGGACCACTTTTGGGACACTGATGGGGCCCAAGCCCAAACCCAGCACTTGCTTTCAGGTTTATGCAGTCACGAGCTACACTGCAACACAGAGCAGCAAATCCTCCACCTCTGGAGAGGACACTTGAAATGGGAAAGAGGAAGACAAGATTTTCTGCTGCACTGAGGACTGCATCCAAGCCCTGCTGCTACCTCGGGAGCAGGTATGGCTTGACAGCTGGCATAGCTGTGGAGTGCTCAGATGTCCCCACGCTGGTGACTGTTCCTGACTGCATTGCCTGGAGCAAGGATTCACATTGCTAAGTCAATGTCAGGCTGATTTAGTCCTTGGATGGGGAATCTCCATCAACCAGTGCTTGCACTAGCAAGGAAGAGCAGTGATGGGCTGCTGAATGTCAGCCTTGTCCCTGGAGGTGACACTGAAGGGGTCCCATGGTGTGAGCAGCACAAACCCACAGCCCAGCTAATGGGGACCAGCACAGTGTCCATACAACGATGGAAAAATGCTGCTATCACATCCTGAAGTCACAATTTACTGCCTCAAACCCTCTTGTCTCATTTTCCCCTTGATTTTCAAGTGAACATAACCTGTATTTTCATGTGTTCTGAGTGGGTACAGAGCTCCCATGGCCCAGGAGCAGCTGCAGCTCTTGTGAGATGAGGAAGGAAGAAGCAGCAATTCCTCTCTGCAAGGCTACAAAGCCAATAAGGACCCCCTGGGAAGAAAGGTACTCCATAAATCTGAGCTGTTATTATAAAACCAATCTCCACCACATCTCTTAATAATGCAGATTAACTGTGCAGTACCACCACTATAATTAATATCATAAAAGTCAGAGATGGGAAAGGCCAGCGAGGCCATCCCATGGACTGCTCCCCACAGCACAGGGAAAGGGGAAAACTCCTGAGTGTCATCAGAGCCTGGGTCAGTGAAGGCAGACTTGGCAGTGCTGGGCACCGTGAAGGGAGTGGTGACAAGGAGGAGGGGGCACATGGATCACATCTCTGGCAAAGCCAGGAGGGGAGCAGAGCCCAGCTCTTGGTTCTGCAAGTACCCAGTGCCAACCTCTCATCCCTCCTCTCCTGTCCATACAACCAGGGAATTATTTAGGTTGGAGAAGACCTTTAAGATGACTGAGTCAGACCATTAACGCAGCACTGCCAAGGCCACCACTAAGCCATGTCCCCAGGTGTGACACCCACATGCCTTTTGAATCCCTCCGAGGATGGTAAAACTTCACTGCTGACCTGAGCAGTCTGTGTCAGGGCTTGTCACTACTTTTGGTGAAGAAATTTTTCAAATATCCAGTATAAACATCACCTGGGGCAACCTGAGGCTGTTTCATCTTGCCCTACTGCTTGTCACTCAGGAGAAGAGACCAACCTCTCAGTGTCTCCCCTCAAAGCTCCTTTTCTCCAGGCTAAACACCTCCAGCTTCCTCACTGATTTGTGCTCCAGAACCTTCCCCAGTTCCTTTCCCTTCTCTGGACACACTTCAGCACCTCAATGTCCTTTTTGTGAGGGGCCCAGAACTGAGCCCCTCACATTTGAGGGATTTGAGGTGCTCTTCACCAGTACAGAGTACACAGGGACAATCACTGTCCTGGTCCCTCTGACCACACTATTGCTGGTACAAACCAAGATGCCACTGGTCTTCGGGGTCACCTGGGGACACTGCTGGCTTCTCTCCCAAATCCTTATGGGATCACCATCAACTTTTCATCAGGTGGACTCAGAAGACCTCAGGGAACCCCCTGACAGCTGTGTGGGGACATGGGTATGGGGACACGAGTGTGAACTGACCATGGCAGGGCAGGTTCTTTGCAGGAAGAGCCCATGTTCCAACCCAGCTTCCCAAGGGATGAGCATTCCCCCACACCCTGCACCTGCCATCCCACAAGGAGCTTCCAGAGCCAGGAGACACAACCTTGCCGTGCACACACAGAGAGCTCAGCAGCATTCCCAGGCTCAGATTCCCCTGCCCAGGGACCAGCACTGCTCCTCACTGCCTCCCAACCCACAGCCCAAGCCCCAAGGCACTCTCCCTTCCTCCACATCCCTCTCTCATCTTCCTCCTGAGCTCTGTACTGCCCATGCATGGCCCTGGCACCTCTCTTTGCCTGCTCGTGGGGCTGGCACTGTGGCAGCGGGCAGGGCAGGAGGGACACAGCCCTGCCTGGCCCAGCCCTGCTGCTGCTGCGTGGCAGCTCCGTGGTGTGTGCTGCGGGATCGGCTGTGAGAATGCAAATCTGCGCTTCCCCCGCCGCAGCAGCGCTAACAAGATAATGAATATTTTCATCAGCTGCACAGAATACAAACATCTGCACAGGCTGGGGGAGCGGGGAGCAGGGCTGGGGGGGAGGAACAGCTCCCTGGCATCCCTCACTGCAGGGGCAGCAGCTCCACTGCCAGGGAAAGGAAAGTTCTGGTCTCTGAGCCAGGAGAAGCCCATGGATGACATTCCCTCAGCTCCAGTGGGTGCTGGCACTGTCTGACAGCAGTGCCTTGGCTCTGGGCTGTGCTGGTGTCTGTAAGAGCCTTCCACCCCTGCCATGAGACCTCCCACTGTCCCAGGCTGCTCCCAGCCCTGTCCAGCCTGGCCTTGGGCACTGCCAGGGATCCAGGGGCAGCCACAGCTGCTCTGGGCACCCTGTGCCAGGGCCTGCCCACCTTCTGATTCAGTAAATTCTTCCTTATCTAAATCTCACAATCATGGATGTACAATTGATTTTGGGCTCTGGCTGCAGGGGCAGCCACTGTGGCCATCCCTCTTCCTCTTCCTCCCTCTCCCTGGGGCTGAGGCACATGCTGGGAGCAGTGGGGCTCTCACAGGCAATGACCAAACAGCAGAGGCTGACTCTCTGTGAGGTTTTCCTGCTACCTGCACAGATAGGAATGAACTGGAGCAGCTCAGAGGTGCATCCAGAGCTGGGATGGGACAGCAGGAGCAGGAGGTGGCTGCAATGGCCGTGTTCACCAAGGATATGATGGCCCATTTCCCAAATCCTACCTGCAGCTGATGCAGAACCAGCTGAGAACTCCAGTATTTGAACAATCTCTGTTACAAGGCATCTCTTCCACCCTGGACCCCTGCATTGTCTGCCACCACACCTGCTTTAGTTTTTGTAGAATAAAAAATGCTCCCAACCTGCTGCAGAAGCATGTGGCTGCAGGCTGGGCAACACCAGCTCAAAGCCACACAATCTGTCATCCTTTTTGGTGGGATGAGAACTTTGAAATGGAAAGGGATGCAACAGAAACCTAACTAACTGATGGAATGCTGTGCTAATTGCATTAGTCATATACTATTAGTCATAGTTATACACTGGATTGGAAAAAACCTCACTGCTGAACCTGGCCAGTGAAGATGTGCTCAAAATACAGTGTGTGTCTGTGGGCTCTGAAACATCCCATACATCCCACAGCAGATCCCACTTTCACAGAGCTGCTGAACTCCTAATAACCCCTTAGCTGCTACTCAGGACCACAGCATGAGGTGTTAGCCTGGCTTGGAAAGACATCATTGCTTCCAACTAGCGTGTCTGAGGCTTCAAAGTTGTGAACAGGTAATAGAACTGCAGCAACAAACAATAAAAAGATGAATGAAATAGAAGGCAGCCACTGGAAAAGAGATCCATCCATTATCCTGGCCTGAAGGGTAATAGGTAAACAAGGCACTGGTGCACTGGCTGGCGCTGAGCTCAGGAATAATAAACAGCACAATTATAACTCCTGTGCTTGGAGGTTTCAAAGAGAGGGAGAAAAATAGTGGAGGGGGAGGGAAAGGGTGTTAATGTAACCACTTATAGACATGACATTTCTGAGGGGGAAGCAGGATGTCCCTGCCAGGGCTGGCCTGTGAGCTCCAAGCCAGGGCACCAGCAAAGCCCCTCCAGCCTCTCACACCCAGGTGTGAGGCTGAGCCCCATCCCAGTGCCTGGCAGCACCCACGGGTGGGAGGGCACCAGGTGAACAGTGGATGGGTGGAGATGTTTCCCAAACAGCCCTGGCAGGGATGGCACTGAGCTGCCAGCTCACCCTGCTACACTGCTGGTTTATTGAGGGATGAGAAACATCGAGGGGAGGAAGAGACAGATTTAAAACGAACTGGCCAAACTGCCCATCAACATCATGAGAATTGCCCACATCATCTCAGTGACCTGACAGCACAAATGGAGCTGTGTGGAGGCAGAGCCTACTGGAAGCACTGGGGCAGTGCCCATCCCTCCCTGCAGCATCCCTGGCAGCTCAGCACCACCTCCAACCTGCTCCCTTCCCTTCCCCAAGGCTGCAAAGAAGCAGCAGCCCTGTTTTATAAATGGGAACAGGGGGAACAGCATCCTCCAAGGACTGAGTTGCAGAGGGAAGGGTGATTCCAATTTGCAGGAAGGTGCTCAGCACAGCACAGCACGGCAGCCCTGGCTCCTCCACAGCCATCCTCCCTGATATGGAGGAGGGAAATGGGATATGGAGGAGGGAAACCACTTGGTGCTCAGCAGGGAGGGAGCACCAACATGAATGCTCTCCCTGCCTCCTGCCACCAAACCATTCAGGCTCCTTACCTGCCCTCAATACCTCCCTGGACTCGCTGCATCTCTGCTGGGAGGAATCAAACAGGGGTTGTGTGGGTGTTCCTGGGTCCTCCTGGGGCTTTGCCAGGCTGGAGCAACAGCCAGGATGAGAGGCAGAGGTAGGGATGGGAAGGGACTCTGGTAAGGGGAGACAGCTGCTCCCAGCTGCCATGCATTGCCCTGACATCCCATTTGCCATGCTGCAATAATCCAGCAAATAAAGCTGGCTCCACGGGCAGTATTTTGGGATTTCTCCATATTAATGGCATAAATGCAACAGTCTGAAACTGCAAACAGCTTTTAAACAAAAATATCTATTCCCTCATGGCAAAGAGACAACACAAAAACAGATAAAGAATGAGCAAACAACTCATTTGGAAAATAATTCCTCAGTGATTTGGGAACGGCACAGGGCTCAGGCTCTGCCCCACCGTGAGGCAACGGGGGGAAAATCACTCTAATCTAGTCTTTAGTGAGCTGCATCCATTGCTGAGCCTCTCAGCTAGACCAGGAGGTGTGACTGGAATAGATCAGCTCCAATCCCATCTCCTTATTAACCTCACAGAGCATTTTGCCAAGGGGAACAGCCTTCTTTAAGGAGAGGAGAGGGGTGCCCAGAAGAAGATGGCTCTGAATGTGCTTTTGGCTCAGCAGTGGAAGGACCAAGGGAGGCTTCTGGTGAGTGATGGAAGATCCCTCTCCAGTCCCCTCCCAAAGTGCCCACGAGGGACTGCACAGGAGAAGCATCACTGGAGGAGTGCTTTGATTTAAATCCTTGCAGTAAGGCAGCAGCAGCAGCAGTGATGCCATGGTGCGAGCCTCCAAGCAGGAGCCTTGATGCTGGCATGTCCAACAGAGCAGCTGAGCACCCCAACCTCTACACAAGCCATCAGTGATTATTAAACCACCTCAGTACAGGAGAAGCTGCCCACAGAGCTCCTAGCTGCTGGTGGCTGGAGCAGAGCTGCAGGGATGCTGTGGAGCTCACATCCTGCTGCGCTGTGGCTGCATTGTCACTGATGGATGGGGCAAAGGGTCCTTGGCACCAGCAGGAAGGGCCACGTGAGCAGGGCCAGGCTCTAGGCAGCACAAGGAGGTGTTCCATCAGTGCTGGGGTGCATGTGGAGCATGTGTGGAGCACACAGCAGGGACCAGGCCGGCTGCTGCCCAGCCCTGCTGGGGTACACTGGCCTCAGCAGCCAGAATCTGCTTCCTCCACCCATCCCCTGGGTGTTGCCATCTCCTCAGTCACACAGCTGAAGTCTTTGGATAAATGCCTGAGCCCCTAGGATAGAATGGCATCTATTAAAGGGGAAACACAACATCTGAAGCAGCACTGACTGCAACCACATGTTGGTCTGAGACCTCCCAAGCTGTTCTGTATCTCACATCCACCAGTGCTCTGCATCCTGAAGGTACCCAGTGCACATTCCCAGCCTTTCCAGCTGGTCAGATACCATAAAGCCATCACTGCTACACCTGGTCCATCCCACTGGTGTGCTGAGCATGGCCAGGAGGGTGCCAAGAGGAGGGACCAGGCTCTGCTCAGTGATGCCCAGCAGTGGGACCAGAAAGAGGTGATGGGCAGAAACTGCTGCCCAGGAAGTTCCATCTGAACATGAGAAAGAAACTTCTTCACAGTCCAGTAACCAAGCACTGGAACAGATTGCCCAGAGAGGGTGTGGAGTCTCCCTCACTGGATTATTCAAGAACTGCTTGGATGCAATCCTGTGCCCTGTGCTCCAATTGGACCAGATAACCCAAAGTGGTTCCTTCTGTGGAACCTGGTCCATTCTGCAGCCACCAGAAGGGCAGAGACTCTAATTAATCAGTGCTGAGCCCCTTAGGTGGCAAAGAGACCTCCCTGACCCTCAGGGGATGGAAATTCTGCAGCTTATCTAACTGATAAGTGTTGCCCAGGCCAGGGTGTGCAAGGCAGCTTTTCCCAGCACAAAGGCTCCCTCCCCACCCCATGCTGACATGCCTGGCAGATTGAGAATATCCTATTTATTAAAGACACTGAGGATGCGGCGACATGGGAAGCAGACACCATTCAAAAGATTGTCACATCTGCATAGCTAAAGGATCCCAGCAGTCATAAATCCCTCTAAAATACTCAGCCCCTTGTTCTGATAGCAGGTTCTTGCTCCTACTTCGCAGAAACAGGCTTTTAATCCCTAGTATTAGGCAGCTTCCTGCTATGTTTCAAATGCACCAAATTAAGGGCTTCTCTAACAGCTGGTGTCTTAATGCTCAGAGAGGTTCTTGAATATCTATGAAAATCAGAGGCAAATTACATCTTTTAGTTAATAATTTCTTCTCCATTAACCTCCTTCTCTTCCCTTGTTAAGGAATGATGTAATGGTGCTTCCACACCGTGACCTGCCGACACCCCGGCAGCCTGGCCCTGGGGGAGGACACTGCAGGGAGCTGAGCCCTTCTCATCACTGCCTGCTGCTTTTGGAGCCTCACTCAGATGGGAAAAGGGTGACCTGGATGACCTTCCAGGCTGCTGGAAGCATTTCTGGAGCACGATGTGCCGCGAGCTCTGCAGAGCCACTGCATGGCGCGCCACAGCCTGCACCACGTGGGCAGCTTGGCAGGATGCTCCTGCTCCAGACCTGCTTTCTCCTGCTCCTCACTGCTACTAACTTAACATATAATAACAAAACAATTACAATTATAAACACGTTAGACACAAACACAAACATCACAGTTACTTCTTATGTATTTTAGCCTGAAAAATAAAAATTAATAGCACCTTTAAGCTCCCTCACAAAGATTAAAATAACTACCTTATATTTACAAAGTAAACATATAATTCTCATTACAAAACCAGAAAACAAAACTTCAACTATTCATCCCTTCGTTATACAAAACCCATCACAATGTAAAGAAAAAAATCTCTTGTCTCAATAGAGAACAAAAAGGTACATTTTTTATTAAAGTCACAAAAGCACTCACTACCCTAAAGTTAACCTAGAAAATAAACAACCTAATATAAGTAAACCAGTAATCCCTAAAAGAAAACCCCAAAAACTAAGTAGTCTCAAAAAAATCAGGAAAAAAAAATTACAAAAAAAGCCACATTAAGACAACAAAGAATCTGTAGAATTCCCCAGTGTTCATCATTCACAAAAAAAAAAAAAAAAAAAAAAACCTCTGGTGGATAAAATAATTCTAATTCTAGGACTAAAGAAACCCAGCAGACTGTACAAAGCACTTGGCTGTCACTGCACAGCTCCTCACTGGGAAAAGCTTCTCCCCACTGCACATCCCAGCCAGCCTGGCAGGAGTGGGGCCAGCTCTGGGAAGGAGGACTAACAGCCCCTTTTTAACCACAAAAGCTCTCAGGCAGAGCCCCAAGGAATGCCTTCTGGCCCTGGAAGGTGCCATCCCAACACCTCAGGTGTTTTATTCCAAGGGCAACCCCAGCAGGAACTGCTCCTGGTCCAGCTCAGGACTGCCCAGAGCTGCCATCCTCAGGATGCCCTCAGAGGGGAACACTTGAAGCAGCCACATGCCCCAGGACAAAGCAGCCCCACAGACAATCCTTGTGGGCTTTCCAGATGGAATTCAGCCCTGAACAGGGGATACATTTGCTACCTGGAAGGAACAAAGCATCCCTTAGACCCACCAGCTCACGGAAAACTTCATCTCTGCAGCCCTGGCTCTGCTCTGATGGACCCACTGACAATTCTAACATGAGGGAGAGAAAGCAAAGAGGAATCTGCTGGGAAAATTGCCTTTGTGTCCTATCAGTTCTCACTCCCAGCAAAAGCTTTTGCTGATGCAGTTTGTAATGCCTCTGTCATCAAGAGAGCAGAAGGCCAGAGCTGAGCTTGAATTCACAGCCAGGGAAGTTTTGATCAGCTGGGCAAAAACACCTGGAAGAACTCTGTGGGCAGCAGAGATGAGGACCCACAGGTCCAGCTGAAATCAGAGGCAGCAATGAGGTGTTGGTGTCTGAACAGGAAATAAACTGTGCTGGGCAGGGAGAGCTGTGTCTGGCTGGGGTGTGGGCTGGAGCCTCTCCTGACTGATTAGTGCTGCCGCTTCAAAACTCACAGAGCCACCCTGGCTTACACCTGATCAAAACACAGCTGCATTCAGAAGACCTGATGAAAAATAACTAAAAAACTCACCTGCCAGCCCTGAATTCAGCAAGCTCTCCTCTGTGAGCCCTACAAGGTGAAGGCATTCACCTTCAGCTCATTTACATGATTTATCATGCTATATCCACAGCTCCTCCCAGCACTGTGATGGGGGCACTGAATAAAACCAGCTGGCACAGGCTGGAAACACAACAAAGGAAATGCTCTTTCACACCACACACAACCAAACAGCTTGCTGTTGCAGGATATCATGGAGATGGAATACATCAGTGCTCAGAAAGAGATAAGGCAACACTCCTGAGAAAGGCCCACAGAGCCCAGCTGGATGTGTCTCATGCTGACAAGACACAGAGCAGCCCAGGAGGGTCCTGTGCTGCTGCCAGAGGGAGGATGAGCAGGCAGGAAAGCCATGGATGCTCCTTGTCCTCTTGCTCTCTCCCCCTCATGAGCAAATCAGAGATGCTGGCTCTGTCCCACTGGACCTCGGTCCCATCTCACCACCCTGATATTCCCAAAACGAGAAGCAGAACCAGGACATACCTGAAGGTCATCTGGAACACCTGCCCTTGGTTGACATGCTGGCTCCTGTTGTTGTAGCCGTGCAGCATCTCCCCAAAAAGGGTGTCATTGAACTTGGCATCCGCCTTCAGGCACTTGGGGCCCTCGCAGATGTCAGACAGCATCAGGCAGGACTTCCCATCCGGGGCCAGCTTGTACTCCTCCACACACCTGTGGGGCACCACAGGCCACGGGACATGAGCCAGGCACAGAGCAACCCACCCCATGAGCCTCTGCCAGCCCAGCCAAGCACCACCAACACCTGCAGGAGTTGTTTGGACATGGAAGGAGTCACAGAGCCCAAATCCTCTGCTCCGGCTGGGTTGGTGACCAGTGAATGGGGGCTTGGCTCCCAACTCCCCTCCCTCCTGCAGCAGCCCATCTGCCTGCAGTGATGTTTTGTGGGGCTTGGAGCACCCTGGTCTGAGGGAAAGTGTCTCTGCCCATGGCAGGGGGGTGGAATAAGAGGAGCTTTCTGGTCCCTTCCAACCTAAACCATTCCATGATTCCATGCTGTCCTGCCTGGAGCTGCCCCTGTGCTGGAGAGCAGAGCTGAGCCCACTGTGTGTCTGCTGCTTGGGTACTAACATCCCCCACACCACAGCAAAGCAAAATCAAGTTCCTTCCCCTTCTTCCACCCAGAAATACCCTCCTGCAAGGAAGCAGCTCCAGCCTGGCTGCTCCTCTGCTCTCTGATCCCACTTCCAAGCCTGTTCTGGATAAGATTCACATGTTCATCTTCAACTGGCAGGAAGGGAAACTGATGCAGGCAGCAGGGATGTGGTTTAACTGCAGACACTGGACACCTCAGTGGAATCTTTTGTAAATGTGCCATCCTGCCTCTCCTCCTCTTCCACCAGCCTTTTTGTCAGTTCCCACCACACTGGGTAACTTCTGTTCCCTCCCCACAGCCCCACTGCTGTAACACCAACCCCACCCCTACCCAGGCTTGCTTCCCTCTCCCCTTCCTTTACTGCATTTTACTGCAAGCAGAACTCCCACCCGTCTGTCACGCTCTTCCTTGCCTGTTCCCAAGGCACAGCTCAGCCTTGAAAAGGGATTATGAAAAAAAAGAAGGGGAAAAAAACCAAAAAAACAAACAAAAACAGAGAAAGAGTCTCTGTCCTTGAGGATGCAAGGCTGAAATGCAGATTTGTGTGGATGGAGACCACAGAATGTGCCAAGATCTTCTGGACCCTCCCCTCAAAGGAGGAATTTCTAACCCTTCTGCAGGCACGGAGCAGAAAATGTGCTCTGTTTTGGTGACTCAGTCACTCTGCGCTGCTAAACAATAATAAAAAAGGTAGTGGGGGTGGAAAAATAAACAACAAAGCAGCAAAAATTGAATAAATAAAGGAGAAATTGGCACAGGCAGAGCTCCCTGGGCTGCTCTTCCCAGGGACCAGCCAGCACTCAGAGCAGTGTGAGGTCTTTGCTGCACCTGCAGGCGTCGGGACGTGACGGATGCTCCTCGGAGTTACTGCTAGCAATTCACTCCCCTTCTTGCTTGTGGGCATTTTCTTTCCAAAAGGGCTTTTTTTCCCCGTTCTTCATCCTAATCTGTCACACTGGGACATGGAGTAAGTTCCTGAGTGAGCCTGAGAGTGTGAACGAGCTGTGGGGCTGGGGCAGGCGATGGATGGCTGCAGCTGTGCAGAATAAAGCCAGATAATCGCTGAGCTCCTTTTAGAGCACACTGCAGCCAGGGAGATTTTCCTGAGAGAAAATGCTAAATTGTGTAGGATTATAAGATCCTGGCCAAAATCAGGGATGAGACTCTATTTTTAAGGGAGGCACAAAAAAAAAAAGTAGTATTTTTTAAACAAATCCTACACCTTCCCCTCCAACACACACACAATGCACAATTTTTGGGTCCCTTCACAGTGAGTCACAGAACAAACTGTACTGTCACACAGTGGGGGAGAGAAGGAAGGTGCATCTGCTCACACTGCTCCTCACACTTCCCTCAGGAAAACCAGGTGCCTCTATTCCCTGCTGGATGTCAGCTCCATCAGCAGCCTTTTTCTTGGACACTCAAATCCAGGCTGGGCTGGCTGGGTGGCACAGGAGGTGGCCAGGGATGGAGATTCACAGAATTCACAGAGTCACTGGGTTGGAAAAGACCTTCAACACCATCGAGTCCAACCCAGCCCCAACAGCTCAACTAAACCCTGGCACCCAGTGCCACATCCAGGCTTTTTTAAAACTCATCCAGGGATGGTGACTCCACCACCTCCCTGGGCAGCCATTCCAGAACTTCATCAATCTTTCTGTAAAAAACTTTTTCCTAATATCTAGCCTAAATTTCCCTTGGCCCAGCTTGGGATGAGATGAGGTGAATGAAAGTCATGCAGTAATTCCCACAGGAATTACTGGAACATTGTGGAAAATACAAGAATTTTTGATTATAGGCAAAGACAGAAGCAGTATTTTGGGGCTCACAATTTATCCATCCCTTGTTTTAGCAAATTGTAATGAAGAATTAACTGTTTTAGCTCAGGTTTTGCACCAACCAGTGGTAATTCCTGAGAATACTCCAATGGCCAAGGCTATTGCTTTACCAACACACATCACAGAGCAAGTCATGGCTGTACAAGATCAGCAAGTGTTGTTTGAACAGATATGAACAGCAGATATGGAGACTGCTGTTTTTTGGATAAAGGATACTGGCTGTGATCAACCACAGAAAACCTGCAGCTTGACTTATAATAACAAAACAATAATTATAGGAAGGGGTTTCTTGTTGAGGAGCCTTGGAGGGGACTGACTGTGGAAGAGATTTTACAGCGACTTCTGTGAGCCAGAGAGAAGTTTGATAAGAGGGCCACGTTCACCCCTGAAAGAATTTTCTACTAAGGTCGTTGACACAGAAACCAAGAAAGAAAGAAGGATAAATAAGAGAAACCTGCAACTGCCTGTTCCAATGAGCACTTTGTTTGTCTGTCCTGACCAATGAGTAAAGTGTAAACTGATGAGTTTTGTAAGAACGTACAAAAAGCATGCAGGCTATAAGAAAAACAGTTTGAAGCCTGCTGAAAATGGAGTGCTGCTTTGTATTGTGACTGTCTCAACTATGACAACTGCCTAGAGGGGACTCACCCACAGAACATGAAGATGGTGCTGGAGGAGGGGTCGTGGGGCAGAGGCAGGGTCTGCTGCAGGCAGAGCTGCTCGCAGCCGCCGTTGAAGCCGTCGGAGCAGTCGATCCCTTTGGAGTAGTCGTAGCAGCCGGTGCCATCCTTCATGGGCCGCAGGTCCTCGGGGCACTGCAGAGAGACAGGGCACAGGAAAGGTCACCTGGGCATCCTCCCCGACCCTGGAGTCCCTGTCCCTCTCAGGGCACAGCCCATCCCAGAGCCAGTGCTGCTGAACTCCTTCTCCATCTGAAGGAGAGGAGTTTGTCCTGAGTGATGGATGGGGTAGCCCTGCATCACCTCTCACAGCCCTTGGGAAAGGGGCAAGGATTTGGTCTGCTGCCAATGCCTTCCGCCTCATCCTCCCTCTGGAAGAGGGTGAAATCCTTGGGGCAGAAAAACTACACAGCAATAAAGCCTTAAGCTAGCATAGGATAAAACTTCACAACCCTCTGTGTTTGCTCCCTGTTCCTCTGAAATGCAAAAAAATTCAGTGCAACCCAGAAATAAACACCTCAACACCTGGGACCAACCCAGAGAATCATCTCAGTGCTTGGGAATGACCTAGAAATCCATCTCAACTCGTGCCAGGCAGTCAGCAAGCATGGCCCTGGCATCATGCACAAAAGGATCCTGATGCCCGCTGTGGGCAGGACCAGCCCATGACAGAAGCAGGACTGGGGCAGCCAGGATGGCAGCCCAAGCTCATCAGTTTTCCACAGCTGAGGGAACCATGGCTCTAATTTCTAATTGCAGTTCCCCAGCTTGTTTTCCTTGCCCCAAAAGATAAAAGCCAGCAGATGGAAAATGCCATTGATAAATTGTCACCCAGATTAAAGCACACTCCCATTTTTGTTATTTATCCCTTTTCACCAAACAGACATGCACACAAACAACAACAAAAAGGCCAGTCCTTGAAAAAATAAATAAATCTTGTCTGGGAACAGCTCACAATTAAAAATGCATTATGGAATTTCTTGAAGATGAGTTAGACTGGAAACGGCATAGGTAGTGATGAAGGCAGTTTATAAATGGCCTCTGTCAAGCAGAAGAAAGGTTATAAAACCACTACACCTCATGCTTAAAAAAGAAAATCACTTTTCTATGTGAGCAAAATGCTGCACATATTAATAAAAGTTCAGGAGATCCTGGACCTTGCACTCACTAACACCAGCAGAGTCCTGATGGGAGATGGGCTCCTGAGCCTCGCTCACTCATGGCTATTTAAGAAGCAAACAGGGACAGCAGAAAGGGGCTTTAGGGACTCCTGGCCCACCCTGAGCCATCCCAGAATACTAGAATGTTTGGGTTGGAAGAGACCTCTCAAGACCATCCAGTGCCACCCCTGCCATGGCAGGGACACCTCCCACTGTCCCAGGCTTCTCCAAGCCCTGTCCACCCTGGCCTTGGGCACTGCCAGGGATCCAGGGGCAGCCACAGCTGCTCTGGGCAACCAGGACCAGGGCTTCCCCACCCTCACAGGGAAGAATTTCATCCTAACATCTAATTTAAACCTCCCTTCCTTCATTTTACAACCACCATACTTGTCCTACCCTGCTATAAGGTTCATCCCCATCTTTCTCTCCACCTCCTAGAAACCCTGTGCCACTTCCCTACAGCAGCAGCATCCAAACTGCTTCTGCCCCACCTGCAGCAACTGGGGTGTGTTGATCTCTGTGCCAGCTGTCCCTCAGATCCCTCACTGCCTCCTGTGCCCTCAGCTCTGAAGCTTGCAAACCTCAGCAGCATCCTTGGGGCACCGGGTTAGGCGAGAAGGGAAGGCACAAGGCTTGTCCATCCAAAGGGTCTTAGCAGCAAAGGGCTGGAATAGGATGGTGTCCATCTCTGCAGAGCAGGCAGGGTCCCAAAGACACAGCTCTGGAATTATCAGCAGAAAGCAGCAGAAGACTTGGGAGCAGGAGCCTTTCCAGATGCATACACAGAACAATGAAGGAGGAGAGGACACTGAGAACAATCTGTGCTTTCCACCACCCCAGAGCTGCCTGGGAAACAGCACCAGGATGAGAGTGTTTGTGAATCTGCAGATCCAGCTCTTATCTCCCGTGCTCTCCTCCTTGTCTGCTGTAAGAGCAGAGCTGTGCAAATTGGCAGAGAGGATCTCCCTGGAGGACACGGGGAGGTCTGGCTGCAAACAGCATCCCTGCTCACGGCACTGCATCTGCTCTGCTGCTCTCCCCACACCCACAGGGATGGGGGGCATGGCTCTGCTCAAGTTCCCTCTGGAGATCCTGTGGAATATTCCAGGGTGCTGAAAGCAACTGGATGGGACTGTAAGGCAGCAGGAGCTGCAGGACCACAGCCAGAGGATCAGTCATGGCTTTTCGGCGCTGTGACTTGGAATTCTTGCCTTGGCACAGATCCATGTGCTGAGCTCAGCACCTTCTCCAGCCCACAGAGGAAGAAGATGGCTCTTTCCCTGTGACTGGGTTAGTGGGTCAGCAAAACCCTCCCTCCCTTCGTCCTACTCTGCTTGAGGCCACCCTTGGGATATTCCTCCAGTTTTGGCTCTTAACCACCAAGAAACGTGCTTCCTTTCAGTTCATAATTATGCATCCTAATAGTCATTAATTACAGCCGGCAAATAGCTCAGCACAGCATTTGCAAAAGAAAGCGCTCCTGTCTCTCCACATCCATCCCTGCTCAGAGCAGAGCTGGTTCTCCAGTCAGCTGCTGTGCTGCAGCACGGGGCTCTCCAGGGACAGAAAGGGAAGCCAGGGAGCCAGCGTGAAACCTCGGGATGTGTCCCTGCCTAGGAGAGCCAGGGGAAGCAGCAAACTTGGCAATTAGTGCTGGCCAGGCAACACCAGCCTCTCCATGGAGGGTTTTGCGGGGATGAATAGGTGGATGAAGCAATTACTGAGCACAACAAATCACAGAATTGTTTGGGTGGGAGAGGACCTTAAAAATCAGCTCACCTCCCCTGCCATGGGCAGGGACGCCTCCCACTATCCCAGGTTGCTCCAAGCCCTGTCCAATCTGGCCTCGGATACTTCCTGGGGCAGCCACAGCTTCTATGGGCTTATAAATGTTTGTAACACACCTCTCTGCCCCTGGAGCAGAGGATTTCACATTGGGACGTCCCATCAATAGATCAGAGTGGGGAAAAACTGAAGTCCATTTCAGTGCAGCTATGTTCTTGCCCACAGGAGTGAGAAATGACCATGGAAACAGCCAGTTTGTGCTAATCCTGACTCCCTGGTGAATCAGCTTGGGCTTCTGGATGGGTTTGGAAAGCCAGCACTCACCCTTTATACACTGTGCTTTTATAAAGGAGCAGATCTGTTCTTGCTGACATTGATTTGCCTGGCTTGGGCAGCAGAGAACCAATAATTACGGTGAGTTTTAATCAATGCCCCATCAATTTAGGTGCAGTTCAATTTGCGATCTGCCTTGGCAGTGACACAGGACAGGGGGCTCTGTTGGAAAATGATTACAAAATCAATAAGAAACTCGGTCAATAACTCTGTCTGGGCGAGCACGGGTGGCACGTCCCACCCTGGTGGGAGGAAAGCTGGTGCCCCAGCAGGGCCTGGGCAAACACCTCTGCACACCCCTCATCCACACATGGATTTATTGAGCCACAGAAGCAAAGGGATCCCACACACTGTAACCCAGAGATTCAAAAGAAAAAGCAGTTTGTGCTTTACCATGTTAGACTCATATTGCATGCGTTCACTTCCAATTCCCAGCCCATCCTTTATCCATGGAGCTGACCAGGAAATATAGCTCAGAGCTTGGGAAAAGGGTCTGGTACTTAATCCATGCTATGGAGAGGAAAAGGAGGTGTAGGGGGAAGACTCCAGCTCATGGTCTGCTCAAAATCCAAGGAGAAGCTGTTACCATGCAAATATAATTCCACGCTCTCACAAATCCAGTTCATCTATGCAGAAGTGAACTGATTTCTCTGTGCCGACAGACAACCCTGAAAATTGCTCTTGGCATTGGAAAAGAAAACTTTCTTTTCTTGTTGTGTGTTAGCACTGATAACACAGGTCCTGAAGGCTAAAGATGACCCTCAGCTCCAATGTTCTGACCCTGCTGCTGCCAAGGGGTCTGAGAAGGAGCCACCAGCAGCTCCACATGGTTTGGCTGATGGCATAGTTGGACACCAGCCCATGCCCTCCCATCCCAGAGCACACATGTCCTTATTCCTGTGATTGCAGTCAGCAAATGAATTTTGAGTACTCACAGGGAATGGATGTGCTGAATAGGAAGTGCTATTTTTATCTGTTGTTTTGCAAAACAGGCTTTTTTTCGCTTTTAAATGACATCTCCAAGGTGACACAGAGTAGCAGATTTGGCAGGGCCTGCTGCCACGTGCCCACAGCCACCCCTGGGAAGACACCAGATCCAGCCTCACCCGTACACAGGGGCTGTGGTTTGGAACTACAAAATGGGATGTCTGTGCCCGCTGTGCCCACTGCTGTCACCCAGCACAGCGTGTGGCACCCTGTGGCCTCCTGCCACCAGGACTGGGCACAGCTCCTCTGCCCAGCAGCACCAGCAGCACCCCCGGCACGGCCAGGGCAAACACGACAGGAGGAGGATCACCTCTGGGGGAAGGAACACAACACACACCAGAACCTGTGTGAGACTGTGCCTTAGGAAAATAAATACCTGGACAAGTCCCCGCTCATGTAAAGTAAAAAAGGAGCCTTTGCTCACTTTCTTGTTTGCAAAGCTCATTAGCAGCAAGATGGGTGAGGGTCACTGGAAGTCAAATCATTACTGACACGGATCCCCCAGGTGGGAGCACATCCGCTCTCCTCCATCTGAGCTGCCTGCCAGAGCTGCTCAGCTCAGCTCAGCTCCTCTCCTCCATTATTAAGTTTAAAAACCAGAATACTTTATTAAGTGTTTCTGTAGAGAGTAAACTGCCCTTTTTGTTATTCCACTCTGTTTTCTCAACAACAGCAGCCTTCTAGCCAGAGCCTTCTGTGTCAGGTGCTGGAGGTGATGCTCTGGGTACAGATGAGAATATCCCCAGCTCTTAAAACCACAGAGGGAAGCTGCCACCAAACCCCACTCCCAGTGCTGCTCCAGGCACCTTTCTCATGCCTGGATGCCTCCAGAAGTGAGACCCCGGACCCCAGACTGCATCCCTAGCACTGCTGGCCTGAGGCAGCACAGCCTGCTGGTGGTTCAGTGCCACAGAGCACCAGGACCATTTCCAAAGGCCCTAATGACCCCCCTTTGTGCCGAGTCCTCAGCGAGGAACCTCCTCAGCATGAGACAAAAACATTAATCTGAGACACTGCTAAGGTACAAGCAAGTGCCAGCATTTTAATGAGCTCCTGTCTATGCACTGGCATGTGTTTATTTGCTTGTTGGAGCTCAGAAATGGTACAAATGCAGTAAACCCCTCTGTGTCCATATATATATATATATGTGTATATATGGACAATTCTAGCTTATTTTGCCTCGTTTTCTTGACTCAGAAGGCCCCTGGTGAGCAAAGCTCCTCAGCAGCAGCAGGACAGAGCGTGGCTGTATGCTGCTCAGTCTCTGTATGTGAGATTTATCCCTCCTCTAGCAATATTTTGATAAAACAGGGCCAAAATGCTGGTTGCTAAAGGGCTCTCCAGAGCCTCCTTAGGGCAGGGATGTCCCCACCAACCCCAGCTGTGGCAGAGTCCTTCCTGACACTCCACTGAGGGAGGAACATCCTTCCCAGAGGAGAACATTACAACAATTTTCTGAAATAACAGTCATTATCTTCCCACTCTTTCCCCCCCTCCCTCCTTTTCCCCTGCTTCCTTTTCCCTTTAAAGATCATCAATCATTATTTTAGCCTCAGAAAATCAAACCCATCTGTCTTGCAGGCTCCCAAGAACATGCTGCTTGTGCTTCTCAGCCTGGTCCCCCTGTGACAGTGGGATGGGGGATCCAGGGGGAGATGAGGCAGCATCTCCTCACCTCTGGCCAGCACTCCAGTGAACCCTCCCAGGCAAGTCACTCTGTGTATGTGTGCACCTCAGTCCCAAGAGGGAGGAATTTGCTTCAAGCAGCTGGTGGGATGCCTTGCAAGCAGGAAGAAGTGTTTCTGGAGCAAGGAAATCTGTTTCCCTTCCAGAAGTCACCACCAGCCCATTTTGGGGTGAGCTGGTATCTCCTGCCTGTCAGAACATTTTCATTCACAGCAGAAGCTGGCACCTCCAAAAATCTTCAGGAAAACAGAAATTCAATCCCTGCCCCACCTGACTCACCCATCAGGGTGTAGCCCAGCCACAACACTGCACATCAAATCCTACATCCCAAACCAATCCCACAGCCCCAAGCCAGCTGTGATCACAGCACACCAAGCATCCCAGCCTGGTGAGGAGCAGAGGGGCACTGGCCAAGCCCTCAAGGAACGCTGCTGAAGAAGCCACTGCTGGACAAAACAGGGCTTTTATCATCCAAACCACTCCTTCCCTATGCAGGCAGAGACCTCCAGCTCACCTTGGTGCTTCCTGAGCTATTCCCCTTGCTTTTAAACCAGCCACCCCTTGCCCACGAGGTGCAAACCCCCTCTGAAAGCAAAGGCAGGTGGGTGGTTTGCTCCCACCCACCACCAGCCCTGACCCCAACAGCCTCCTCCTCTTTCCTCCTCAAATCCCATTTTCAGCACAGGTATTTACCTGGATTAACAAGATAAAATCCAAAACCACAGGTTCCTTGGAAGGGGGCTTGCTGTTGAGCTCAGGGGGCTTCTGCTTCCAACCACAATGTACAAAAGGAGTCAGCTCCTGCTCCAGGGAGCCAGTGACACTTTAAAGGAATTAGGAGAGACTGGTTTCCTCATCTTCCCTCCTGGTGTGTGCATCTCTCCCATAATTAGCTAGGTGCCTCTCAAGGCAGGGACGGGTAAGTTTTTATTTTTCAATGAACAATTGTCTGTCAGAAAAATGCAGATGTGATGAAGCTTAAGTGCTTTGTGGGATTCCATCAATTACATCTCAAAACTCATTGGGAAATTAGGAGAGCATTTAATTTTGACAAGGTTGAAATGTTTTGGTTTCCATCATCTAATTTTGTTTTTATTTCAGGCTGTACACTGGGATAAAGCAATATAAAACAAAGCTCCAGATGATAATGGTGGAATTAAACATTTCCCTCTCCTTTATAGAAAGGAAATGTTTTAAACCAAAGTACTTTTAAATTTTCATGGATGTAAGGCCTTTCTGCACAGCATTTTGGTTTGGGCTGAAACTCCCAATCACCCCATTTCCCCCCAGGAAAAAGAGTTCTCAGCATCACCCACATAGTTTCAAAGCATCTCTCTATGTCCCTAAGCCACCTTTGGGTGTCTTCCCTAAATGTCTGCCATGCAAAACCATGACACTTGTGCTGGAAGGAGGAGATGAAAGCAGGAACACTGCTCTGCTCCTTGATTTCTAATCCCATTTCTCCCCAAAATGGTTACACTCCTAAATGAAGCCATTTCTCTGCCACACTCTGCAGCAGTGAGGAACAGCCCATCATTCTGAGCTGGTAGAGAGCAAGAGAAGGATTAGCCCCAAACAAGCTAAGGCTTATATGCCTGTGTGGACCATGCCAAATTTCTCCTCCTTCTGTGTCTAAAGAGGCTGGGATCAGCACCACAGCAGTGTCACTGCAGGCCACAACTTCATTAAGTGACTCTCTGGTGGATGTTCTCCCTCCTGCATCCTGCTGAGCCAAATTCCCTCCTTTGTGATGGGCTGACCCTGCCATGGCAGGGAGGAACAGCTCAGGTCATTCTTGTAGGCTAACAACACTGTTTTCTTGCTCAGACTAGAAATAAATCCCTGCCAGAGGCACCTGAGCCTGTGAGGATGAGCAGGGTTTCATGTCTGTGCAGAACAGCAGCACCCAGTGCCCAGGCTGGGCAAGGCTCTGCCAGCTCTTGCCAACACCTCTTCCCAGGTGGGATGGCTCCTGGAGCACAGCCCTGCTTTATCCCTTCCACATCCACCTGCAACTTCCCTGGCTCCTGGAGCACTCTAATGTGACTTAAGGAACTAACTCACCAACCTCTGCAGGCACACAGATGCTGCAGAACCAGCAGCCCACACCACCTGTCCCCCTACTGCAGTCAGGCTCCCACACCTTAAACAAACAAGGGACTAATTCTGGTAATTCTTGGCCCAGAACCCCAAGCTGCCCTCCTCACCCCCAGTGAGGCAGCTCATGCCCTTCTGCTTCTCCAGGTGGTCCTCACAGTGAGGAGACCCCATCCTGGAGGCACCATGGGGCTCAGACACCTGGGCCTGCTGCTGCCTCCTCCTGCAGTGATGCTGAGGATGCCAAAATGCACTGGGAAAGAATAGAGTGCCTCCTTGCCCAGCTCATGTGCTAAGACAAAAGCTCCCACTCCTTTGGGAGAAACAAAAAAAAACAAAACAAAAAAAAAAAAAAAAACACAAAAAAAACCCCCAAAAAAAACCACCGTCCTTTGGGAGAAACCAAAAAAAACAAAAAAAAAAAAAACAAAACAAACAAACAAAAAAAAAACAAAAAACAAAAAAAAAACCCCAACAGCTCACCCTTTTTATTTTCAGTAAGGCTGCAGTCCTGCCTTTCTAGGCTCAAAAATGCACCTGGTCATGGGGCAGTACATGCAAGCACCCGCTCTGCTCCTCAGGTGGGTGAGAGGACTGGCACCAGGGAGCAAAGCCAATCTGAGAGACAGCTGGGGAAACCTGAATTTCAGCCATGATGCAGGTGTTTCCTTCCGTCTCTCAGGGCCAATTCACAGGTTTTCATCTCAAATTATAAATCACCAACACACGAGGGTTAAGCATTTTCCCTCCTTCAGCATCCTCCCTCCAGGCTGTGCAGCTACCACAGTGCCAGCAGAAAAGATCAGCAATATTTCCTTTATAGGATATAGTCTGAATTATTCCTCTAGAACACTTTCTCCTGGTTTGCTGTGATCCCTGCAAGATGGTGCAAAACACACACAGGACTCAACATGCAGAATCACTGGGTTCAGAGAAATTCACTGGGATTTTGTTTGCTTGGGAAATTCCCACAGCTTGACCAGATCCATCAGCAGTTCCAGAGTGCAGCAAGAAAAAGCAGCATGGAAGCAGGTTTTCTAGAGCTTGAGGGCTGTTTGGTTATGTTAATGCTCAAACACAAGGCTCCAGATAGCGATGCCAAGGTCTTGGCAAGGTTGCAGCTGATAATTCTTAAAATTACCTAAATAAAAAAAAGGCCTCCGATAAGAAAAGAACTGCAGAAACCCTTTATGCACTCATGCCATCTACTGGGTACACACAAAACCAGCAGAAAACCATGAGATGGGGGGAAAAAGGGATCCCATTGGGGTGGGCAGGTGGGGAGCTGCCACCCCTGAGGGTGGGAACCCTGCTGGAGAGGCTTTAGGGTTTCAGGTGATGCCTAAAAAGGAGGATTTTAACTGAGCAAAGTGACTCACTCATTCCTCCCCATCATCAGCCCAAGGAGACTCAGCCAGGCTCCAGCACGAGCTGCGAGCAATCCACCCTCAACTTTTTAACCAAGACCTTTTAAGGCCAAACAATTAGATAATGGCAGAGCCCACACCACTAAAATCCCAGAGATAAATGCATCCCAGTCCCCGCAGAATTACTGGAAGCCATATTAAGGGCATGAAGGAACTGGTAACAGATGATGATTGTACATAAAAGGAATAAGAAATCTTTGAGATTTGTGCTGCTCCCTGGTTGAGCCACTCGGCTCCAGCTCTGTGGTGTATTAATTGCTTACAAGGCTGCATGTATATTTTATGCTCAGTACCTGCCTGGAACATTTGTTGGATTTAGCCTTGATTGATGAACCACTGATTATATACTTCTGTGGTCCTCAGCAAATTAATAAACTGTTGACTGGTAGAGATTAACAACATGTCATGATTTGTGAATCTGTGTCCAGAGTAAAGCTGGAGCAAACCTAGTGCTAAAATTAGTAGGCAAATGCTCCCTGAACTCTATAAAAAGGGGATAGCTTAATTAAATTACATCCCGATATTGCCCATAGCACTTACCAAATTGGCAAATTGAGTTCACAGCAGTTCAGCTTCAAAACTAACTGACATCCCTGAAAATTTGCAGCACATGACCCCATCCCTTCTTGCACTGGAAGCCCAGCTCACACCCAGCAGGCACCAGCAGCAGGAGTGGGATGAGGAGGGGCAGCACAGGAGTGGGCAAAGAAAGTACCAGAATGCCTCAAACTGAACCTGTGTGAGCTCTGAGGCTCCACTCCCAGCCCCTCTGATCCCTCTCAGCACCACGCTGGGGGCAGTGCTGCCAGCCCATCCATTAGGCTTTTCCCTGGCCAATGGGCATGGTGCATGGTCAGAAACATGGGGACAGCTCCTTCCACACCTCTCCTCTCTCCCCTCCTTTGCCAGGGACTGACAACAGGTGATGAGAATAAAACACTGCACAGGGTTGGGAGAGCTGGGAAGCAGCATGGGCTGGTGTCAGTCCACAGGGAAGCAGGGAGACAAGGGCTGGGATGCAGTGTCTGTCCCCACACTCCCCCTGGGCAGCTCAGCTCTGCTGTCCTCAGGCTGGCACTGGGGAGCTTCACCCCAAGACTGGGAGCTCTGGAGAGGGACAGAGCAGCCTCATGCTCCCACAGAGGGGAGAAAAAGGAGTGAAGAGCACAGTGGGGAGAGACAGTCTCCCGTCCCCATGGGATGCACGGCCCCAGGAGCCTGCTGTGATGTGTAGCATGGGGGTTCCTGTGGTCCCCAAGTGTCACCTCTCAGCCACAGCTCTCGGGGAGGGGATGCCCTCCAGGAAAATGCTCCTGCTGCTCCTCCCTTTTCCCCTCCATTCTCTTTACACACAGATTCAGTCAGGCATTACAGAAGCTGGGGTCTGTTTTCCCCAGGTGACACGGTTTTCCTTTTCTGCCTCTCCACATGCCAGCACTAGGGCTGTAATTTATTGACAATTTCTATCCTAATATATCCTGACTTTAAAAAGAGGCACCACTTCCCAGAGGCGTGAGGTGATCAGAGCCCTGATTGCTTCTGACAGTGCCTGGGCAAAGATGTTGGCATTCAGAGCAAAATAACACCCTAAAAAAGGAGGAAAACGCCCCAAAAAAACTAGAAAGGCAGTTGTTCCCTGGAAGAAGGGGGCAAAGAAAAAAATGGCAATGGAAAAAGAAAGGAGGAAGGGGAGAGAGCAGCAAGGGGGAGATGGCACCAGGTTGCTGGTGACACATCAGACTGTCATGCTAAATGGCCTTAACAAGCAACCTGAGAAGGGGATAATGAAAACACCTCCCCCAGGGACAGCACGGCTCCAGCCTGACCTTTCCCAGCTGCCGTGTACAAACATCTTCAATAAATAAAGAGACACTTACCTCCTGTCTCTGCTGAGACAGGAGGGATGTGGTGAGGGGCCCTGCCTGCAGTGAGGTGAGGGGTTCCAGGGGTTTAGGAGCAATGAATGTGTGGTGGAGGGGCTGGCGGAGGGGGTGACAGCTCTGGACCCCCTCGGGGGTCACCACGGTTTCCTGGCAGGCAGAGCCTTCAACAACAGGCACAAAGGGATGCTCCAGGTTTGCCCTGCTTCCCAAGGCTCTGTCCTGTGTCTCTGCACGTCATCCTGGATTCACACAGGCTCCTCAGGCAGGGAAAGGATGACTTTGATGTCTGGGTGAGGTGCTGAGCTCTGCTGCTCCCAGCTGGAAGCACAACAAAACCCCTCTGGGCATTGGTGCCGGGAACACCTCCCTGGAACTGTTCACAGCCAGGCTGCACTGGGCTCTGGGTAACCTGGTCCAGTGGAAAGTGTCCCTGCCCACGGCAGGGCTTAGGACAAGATGACCTTTAAGGTCCTTTCAAACTCAAACCCTTCTAGGATTCTAAGATTCAGAGCCACGGCCCAAAACTAATGGTCTGGGGTCTAGGAGATCTTCTGGACTCTGCAAAACCTGGGACTCAGTAGATTGTTTGGTAAGACATCAGCATGTTCAGAAACAAGTCAAGACTCTGAGGGTGTCAGAGATGCCCAGAGATGGATATGATGGGGGGATGCTCCATCTTTCTTCTCACTGGGAAGCACAAAGCAGGAGAAAAAGCAAGGCAGCTTTCCATCCCTGCTCCTTGACAAGCAGGAAAATGACCACCAGCCTCAATATTTTTTTTTTCTTTCATTTGCTCATCTGGGCACCTGGGCTGCTTCCCTGGAATCCTTAAGGCATTTGTGCTTTGCCATGAAGGCCCCAGGACTGGGGGAAGTCCACCTCCAGCCCACACATCCCCTCAGCCACAGGAAGCAGGAGCAGGTCACATCTCCCTCTGGCTTGTCTCCAAACCAGAGGACAGCCCTGAGAACCCCACAGCCCCAGTACCAACCCCACAGCCCCAGTATGTACCTCAAAGCCCCAGTACTTACACCAGAGCCCCAACACCAACCCTATAGCCTCAGTACTCACCCCACACCCCCAGCACCTACCCCACAGCTGCAGCACCTACCCTACAGCCCCAGTATAAACCCCACAGCCCCAGCACCTCCCCCACGGCCCCAGCACCTCCCCCACGGCCCCAGCACCTCCCCCACGGCCCCAGCACCTCCCCCACGGCCCCAGCACCTCCCCCACGGCCCCAGCACCTCCCCCACGGCCCCAGCACCTCCCCCACGGCCCCAGCACCTCCCCCACGGCCCCAGCACCTCCCCCACGGCCCCAGCACCTCCCCCACGGCCCCAGCACCTCCCCCACGGCCCCAGCACCTACCCCACAGCCCCAGCACCTACCCCACGGCCCCAGCACCTCCCCCATGGCCCCAGCACGTACCACACAGCCCGTGGAGTCCACCTTGCGGTCCGACACGCACTTGAAGTTGCGGGTGCAGCCGCCGTTGTTGCGGGAGCAGTCGCGGACGGGCCCGAAGGAGGAGAGCAAGTCATTGATGGTTTCGAAGTAGGTGGACAGCATCGCTTCTTCCCTTGGAGAGAAAAGGCACCGTTAGGGCTGGCAGGGAGCTGGCAGGGCACGGGCACAGGCAGGGCAATGCACAGAGAGCTGCTCTGGCAAAATCCCTGATTAGAGATACCAAGGCAAAGGAGACATCCCAAGGAAATGAGGGGTTTGTGATTATGCTCTACAATAAATTTGCTGCATAACTCTGGCATCCTTCACAGAATCAACCAGTCATGGGGTTTCAAAGATACTATCCACCAGTTTTACGCAAACTAGCAACCAGGAGATGCTTTATTAGTAGACTGGGGCTGGGTGTGAATCCAACCCTACGCTGGACAACAGCAAATTCAGAGCCATAAAACTCTTACTGAATGTTTCACAGCTGGGCCAAACCTCCCTGAGCATCCACACCCTGTCCACCCCAGGGACACTGCCAAATCTGGAAAGACACATGGAACGTGCCTTTGTGCTTGCTGGGATGTGGATGTGGAACAGATAATGCAGGGATGGGTGCAGGCACAGCTCTGCTGCTCTGCTCCAGCCCACAATGGGCAAAACCCCAGGCACTGCTGTGCTGTGAAACCCCTCAAGCAAGAAGCAGGAGCACCCAGGAATAATTCCAAGGCCATGTGAAGCCTTGGGAAGCTCCCAGCCCTGCCTCTCAGAGCTGCACACGCAGCAGATTTTGCCTGTGACAAAGCATTCAGGCACTCTGCCTTCTGCTGGATTCCTGCAAAAGGAACACACATGCTTGTCAAGAGCTTTAAGCATCTCCAAGATATTTTTCATCTTCAAAGAACAGTTTATATGTTAACCAATACCCACAATGCATCCTGGGCAACAGAACTCATCACCTGACAGGAGAGAGACAAAGTGATCAGAGAGAGAGGAAGGTCACAGAACAAGTCACTGATAGTGACAGACTTGACCTCCACAGGCTGTTTATTAGATCTTTACCCACAGGAGGCTGCAAATTAACCCTGATCCCTCCGACCTCAATACCCCTGAGGCAGTGCTGGGAGTCACAGCATGGTTTATTCTCCTTGAGCCTCTCTCCTGCTTGGCCATCAGCACAATGACCCAATGCCCTGCTCTGCTGTCTCTTTTTTGGGGGGTTTAATGTGAAAACAATCTGCTTGGCAATGAAACAGCAGTAGAGGAATATTCATCAGCCCTGGAGGGCCAGGGTGGTGCTGCCTGGAAGCAGCCCTGCATTCTCTATCAGCAGAGGGCCCCTGAGCTCACACGCTGTCACACTCACGCACACAGCCCTGCCAACACCGAGCGCTCAAGAAATCATGAGTCAGGCATTAAAAAAGAATATAATGCAACTGGCACCAAAATGATGAGATTTTAAAAATAAATCAATTGCTGCACTGTTTTGGGTAGGTTGTTTTTTGGGGTTTTTTTTGTTATATTTTCCTCGCCTAAATTTGCTTTAGGGTATAATCAAGCTTTTCCCTGCAAACTCAAGGGCTAGAAACTCCTCAGAGACCAAACCCAAATAAAGCCCTATGCAGTATTGACATCGTGATTTTTTTTTAGATTCAGGATTTCAAGGCAATCCCAGGACTCCAAAAGCTGGGACTGTCAATAAGAAAAACACCACTAAAAGCAGTGAGAAATATTAAATTGGCACATCCCCATGGGCTGGGGTGGATGAGTTATCTCAGCACTGGGGCAGCTCTGTGTTCACTGTGGTGTCCCACATAGCAAACTCATGTCTGTGCTGCCAGCTCTCACCCCAATTAATGCTTCCCAATTAACTTTTCACTTGTAGCAATCAAGCTCCTGATATTCTCCCTTTCTTGGCCCACCTCCTAGATTTTCCAGCATATTTGGAGAAGAATCTCCCTCTGTCCTTTCTTGGTCATGTTTCAAATATCTTTAGAGGCCGTTTTCTATTAGCACTCTGTTCCCTCCAGGATCTGCAGCTCCTCTGCAATGAGGGAATGAGAAAGGCAGGATATATTAGATCAGGGCACATATTTCTGCTGGAGAGATGGGGGGAAGGAAGGGGATATTATTTACTAACTAAACCCACTGTTTATTAATGTAGGGAGGATTATTTTTAAAAAGCCCAAACCAACAAACCGTGACAGCTCCTCCGCCACCCACCCCAAAAAGCTCAGCCCCATCTGGTCCTCCCAGGGGGTTTCTCATCGTGGGTGGACAGCAAGGAGAACCATGCTCCCATCCTCCCTCCTGGCTTTCCACTGAGCCACCAAACAACCCACATGCCTGGAAGGAGAAGGTGAGGAGCTACAGCTGCTCTGGGTGGTGGAAAGAAGATTCTGGGGCTGGGCCCTTGCACAGGATTGCTCCAGAGAGACAGAATTCTGTCAGGAGACATCGGCTCATCCCACATGGCACCAAGCTGGGGTGGCAAGGGCAGCTTGTCATGCTTTAATTAAAACTTGGAAGCACAAAGCACCTCCTGCCCTTGGGAGGGCTGAGGATGGGAATGGGAAACTCGTGCTCCAAAGCCTGGCATAATGGATGACCCCTGCCAAAGCCCAGGAAGGGCTGGCAAGCTGGAATGAGCCATTAAGCACATTAAAATATTAACCTCGCTGGGAAGTGTTCAGGTGTCACCTGTGAGAGGAGCAGGGTGAGGGCAGACGCTCTGCACGATCAGTTCTGCGTGGCCATCGTTCCATTAGAGGAGCTTCACTTCAACACACAGCCCCGACAGGGATGGCAGCTCATGAGAGCCTGATGTGATGCTCAGAGCAAGCTGGGAGCAAACTTCACTTTGATCTGCCTCTGGAGGGGCTGCAGGAGCCTGGATCAGTGCAGGCAGGTGCCCCTGGCACTGCCAGCCTCAGCAGCTCCTGTCAGTTTTGGGAGTGAAGAGCAGTCATTAATTACCTGCCCTCTGCAGTGACACGTGGCACGGAGCAGATCACTTTCCACCCACACAGCTCTGCCAGGGACCCCTGCCTGTCCTTCCCTGCCCACCGTATGGGGCTCCTGCTCTCACATTCCAGAGCCAGCCCTGGAGAGAAAGCAGAGCCCACAAGGGAGGGGACACTTGGGGAGCGATGGCAGCATCTGGCCACCACTGCAGGGAGCCCCTGGGGACAGCCAGCCCCACCACTGCCCGGGTGCCACATCAGACCAGCCCTGATGGATGAATCACTTGCCCTGCAGTAACAAGCTGCCTGCAAAAGAACAGCTCTTGTTCTCCATCTCCTCCTGCTGGATTTCAGTGAGTAAGCCCTGGATCTGTTCTGACAGGATGGGATGGAGAAGGACAGGCTCCGTGTCCTGAGTGCATCAAAGAGCCAGGGAAGCTGCTGGCGGCCCTGCTGGACCCAGGTGCCAAAGCCCCAGGGAGTAGGCAGGGCTCAGCACCTGGGGCACTGGGAGGATGGGGAAATCCATCAGTGACCCGAAGCCAGGTGCTGCCAAAAAGGCCATTTTGGAGAGAGTGACCTAATGTCTGGTGCCAGATCCTCTCCACAAGCCCATGAACATCTACGAACACACACCCACACACACACTTCTTTAACTCTCCAGCTCTCCCAAAGACACCTGCAGACACCCAAATGATACTGTTATAAATTAAACACACTCCCCTCCCTGCCAGGACCATCTGAACACACACCCAGCATCAGTAAAACCCAATTTTTTATCAACATCTTGTGGCATAAATGTCCAGCATGGTGCAGCACAGCAGGGCTCCCCTCCTGACTCTGCTCCCATGGTGCAGACCATGGCACCCATCCTCACACAGCCCCATTCCACCTCCCATATCACCTGCACTCGCCTGGATTCCCTCAAAACCACTTTTTTGCACTCCCTCCCTTTGTTCCAGGTCTCATTAATGAAGCAGATTCACTGACAAATACCGCTGGGGGTTATTTATTCATGAAATACCAACACCAAGCAATTCTCACAGCCTCCAAAGCATTCATCCCAGAATAAGCTCCAGAGCTTTGCAGTGGGCTCTTCTCTCCAGCTCATCCTGAAGGGGATTAGTGGGTGTTATTCAACTCTGCTGCCCCTTTTTATTGCCTGCTAATGGTTAAAGACTTCAGTGCCTTACAAAGTTCACCATCGATGAGAAAAATAAAGAAAAGAATGTGAGCTGGAGACTAAGCCAGTGCCATCTGCTCCCTGAGCTGGGTTTGGAGAGGGATCAGGGTGGGAACTTGAGGTTCAGGAGTTTCTAGAGACAGGCTCACTGGCACCACAGCGTGTGATGCTGTGTCACCTGCAGCTTCACCCAGAACTGCCCAGCACAGCCCAGCCAGGAGGGCTCATGCCCAGCACCTCGTGCTGTTTCCTGATTCTATTGAGCAGGGAACTTCAGAGCTGCTGCACTTGCAAACCAGGACAGAGCAATTTTCACCCAGATTCTGCATTTTTCAGCCCAGCTGCTGCTTGTCTGAGCAGTTCTGAGCAGCTCTCCCACGATGCCCTGGAAAATTCATCACAGAAATGAGCATGGAGGGTGAGCAACACATGGATCCCAGCTGAGGGTGTACTGCAACTCATAATCACATTTTTTAAAAATTATATATAACCACTAAAACCCCAAGCTGCAGCTGCAAAGCCCAGATTCAGAAGTAAAGAATTGATCAGCACATGGGACTGGGACCTTGGCTGCAAGTGGAGCCTTTGGGAGCCCTTGGTGCCATCACCTGCAGCCCCAGCACCACACTCAGCACATGGCATTCCTGCCCTCAGCAAAGGCAGAGCCACCCCTTCCCCAGGGAGTCCCCTCCCAGGACCCCTGTGTGTCACAAACATTCATTTTTACTTTCAGCTTCTGTACACTGGGGGTGATGATTTTCTTCACATTTTAGACAGGCAGCCAAGGCAACAAGAGAAGAGGATGGAAAGTGCTCACCGCTGCTGGATGGCCAACCGAAGATCCTTTCCAAGTTATTTTTAGTATTTCTAGCACTTCCCACACTCACACTACAATTCCAGCTGAGCCTGATGCACTACAGGCTCAGCTGTTCCATACTGAGAGCCATGCAGTTAAACACCCAAATTATAATGGGCATACAATAAATGATTCCCTGAGAAAAGTGGTCTCCAATATAAATGCAACAGAATGTTTTCTTCTGGGATTCCACCCCTTCAATTTTTATTCTGCCTGCAGCAAGGGACCATTCTCTCTACAGTCCTTTCCTGCATCCCTACAACATTTAATCATGGATCACAGAGTGGTTTGGGTTGGAAAGGACCTTAAAGCTCACCTCATCCCACCCCTGCCATGGCAGGGACACCTCCCACTGTCCCAGGCTGCTCCCAGCCCTGTCCAGCCTGGCCTTGGGCACTGCCAGGGATCCAGGGGCAGCCACAGCTGCTCTGGGCACCCTGTGCCAGGGCCTGCCCACCCTCACAGGGAAGGATTTCTTCCTGATATCCATTTCTGTGGAAAATGCGGCACCCATCTCCTACAGCACTGAATCACGAGCCAAGCAGGTCCATTCCCACACTGACCAGGCTGGAATGCTCTGGAAAAGTTCATGTCCATCCCCAGCATTGAAGGAGCTCATGAGGTGGTGGCAGCTTCTCACGTGGGGACTTCACAGCCTGAAACCTTGGCATGCTGTCTTTAACCTTGGCTCCTGTCTTTAACCAGGTGTCCCAGTGCTGTGCCTGCATCAGATTTATTATTTCATGTAGGAAAAAAGTGATTTTCTGCCCAGTACACCGACAACCACTTTTCAGCCACTTTAATAGTGCTGGAAGTTTTGAAGAAAAACCACTATCCAGGTCCTCAGCTGGGAGAAATCATCCTCACTTGAGTGACACTGGAGAAGGCATTTCAACGGTGCTGTGCTGACATTCCACAGCTGATGAGCTGCTTGCTATAAATTTTCTGGGTAGTCTCGCTTCTTGTGGCAATACTATAATAAACACTTGCAAAAACGCTCTCCCAAAAACCTTGAGGTTGAAAGTGTGAAAAATTCCCCACCAAGCATCAATAATTTGCTGGAGATTCAATAAAACCACCCCTCCACTGGAGCGTTCTGAAGCTCACTTCTGCAAGCAAAGGACCAGGAATTTAATTACAGCAAAGCAAAGCAAAAACAAACACACTGGGACAAAAATGAGCTGGGAAAGGACATCCCAAAGGATGTTGGGGTTCACAAGGACCCTGCACCTCACTGCAGACCCCTCAGAGCCAGCACAGCTCTGCCATATGAAGGACCAGGGTATCACAGACGAATTAAATTAGATAGTTTTAATTCTGAGTATTTTTCTTGCTTCAGGGAAGGTTGTGGCTGCAGTTTCAACCCTGCACAAGCCAAAGGAAATGCAGGAGGTGCTGGCTCAGTCTCCCAGGCAACATCAGTGCTGGGAGGGTTAAGAAAAGGCACATGAGCCTTAAGAGGGATGGCAAAGCACAGTCAGGAAGTGTGCTGGGAATTACCTGTGCTGGTACCTGCTGCGGTCTGTAACCCATCCCAAATTCAGCAGGATGCACTCCCAGTGTGCTGGATGCTCCTGTGTGCCAGGAACCTCGGCAGCAAAGTGTGGGATGGGATGGGATGGGATGGGATGGGACGGGAGCTTGGAGCACTGCAGGTGCTCTCACTGGGACAGAAATCCCACAGCAAGCGCCTGGGGACACCAGCCAGGAGGAAACCCAGCACTGCCAAGCATTGTGTCCCCCCTGACCACCCCAGCAGATACGATGGGCACTGCCAGGGAGACATCCAGTACCATCAGGCATGCCAAGAACAGAGCCATCACACTGGCCTGGCACACAGAAAAGGTGCAATGCATGAAATTATTGGTGAAGCCAGGACAACCTTAATGCAGTCTCCAGTAATTCTGCCTTTGATGAGGGTGTTGACTCCAAGACCACATCCAGGAGGGTTATCCTAAGGACTTACCTCTCCCCAAAAGCCAAAGGTGATGGTGCCAGGCTGCAGCCAGGAGCCCTGGGATGCCTGAAACAGTCCAGAGCTGTTTAGGCATCCCAAAACCCACCCCTGGGTTCCTGCAAACATCCACAGCTTCTCAGCCCCCTGCAAATGACTTCCTCTGCAGCTTCTCAGTGTCTTGTTTTCTCTGCCTTGGAGGACACATAGCTCCTACTTTATTGTACTCTATCCAGGCGCTGTTCTGCATACACAATTACTTAGCTCCTCGTGGCTTGCTTACGCTTTACTCAACACCAAGAAGCAGCAGTATTTCACAACAAATAAAGTGATTAAGTTCCCAATCTCCCTGTTATCATTCCCATTTTACAGACAGGGAGCCAAGGCACAGGCACAGTGATGTAAAAAAACATCCACTCGGTTACATGCACCAAATCTGAGACATTTAGATGTGATTTTTCAGAGTGCTTAGCATTAAATGACACTTTCCCTGCTCAAAGTACAGCTCTCATTGACTTCAGCTGAAGTTTTTACAGCTTCACATTAATGCAGATCATTCCCAGAGCAGGTTCATCAGCTGTGCTGAGCGAGGCAAAGGTGAAAAACTAGGATATGATCATGCCATTAAAGATGATTCTATAATGCATATGCACGGAGGGGCTGCCTGAAGGCTGCACAGCAAACCGACCCTGCCACTTCCAGCTCTGGAGCTCTGCAAACTTGGCAACATTTGCTAAAGAGGAGATGGTGGGGGTTTCACTCTGGTCAGGGAGGAAGGTGTTCAGCCTGGACAAAGCGGGAATTTTCCAGCAGCAGCCGCAGGACACAGCATCACTGCACCTTTGGTGGGCAGAGCTCTCCCTGGGGCAACATCACCTGGGCAGGCTCTTCCCGCCCTCTCACTGCTTATCCAGTATGTCCCATTCCTCCCCCCCATTCTCCCAGCTCCCCCACCAGCCCAAAACTCTGTGTTTTTGGCCAGCTGCTGTCTCTGTGCTCAGGGATGGATGATTGCTTCTGGCTTTCATGGCTGAAACCAAACAAGGCTTCATGCTGTGTGCAGCAATTCAAAACGCAAGTTTTTCAAAAAGCACTTCTGAGCTGGACAAATTAAGGCAATTCTTCAACTCTGAAAGAAAGACCCTCCACAAAATGCCTGCCTTAATCCTCTGCAACAGTGTTGCCTGGGGGGGAGAAACAGAAATCTTAGAAAAAACAAGCAATCAAGCAAAAGGGAGACAGAAGGCCTGAGATTTCTCACCCTAAATTATTACAGGCTGAAAACATCATGATGTGGGTCAGGCTACTCCAGTACCAGGCAGTGATTGCAGCCCTGCCTAGGCAGGTTCAAATAAACACAGATTCACGTGGAATCCATGTGACATGGCCAAAAAAAATGTAATTAATGGCAAAATTGCCATTAAACTCATAGTTGTGAGGAGCTCTGGGCATCTCCTCACCACCTCACCTGTATCCACTCCCAACATGGGAGGTCACCTGCTGGAGAGAACAGGACCCAGCCACCCTCCCCCTGTCTCTGCCCTTCCAAGCCATCAGCAAACCAAGATTTCAGGCCCCAGCTTGTTTGGCATTCCCAAGGCATGAGCTAAAGGATTTTCCCATTTAAACCAGCTATATATTCTAGCCCAAACAGGAACTTGGCTGTGCCAGTTTCCATCTCTCCACCCTGCTTCCCTGGCTGAGAAATTAGGAATTTGCTTGCTGGTGGGGCCAGAAAGACAAGAGAGGAGGTGGAAGGACCCCAGCCCATGCAGAGGATCCATCCCCTGCTCCTGGGCCCCATGGCCCCCCACAGAAGCAGAGATGTCCTACACTGCCCCATGGGACAGATCCAGTGGGGGGGCTTTGCTCATCCCAAGCATTTTGCAATGGCAAGCTGGAAAATGCCAGCTTGGGACTCAGACTTCTGCCTCTGCTTAGGCATGAGTGACTCACTGGGGTTTTTCTTCCCTTTGACAGCCTCTTGGGGTATTTTGGACAAGATTTTTGTCCTAGTGGGCTCTTGTGGATCTGATTCATGAGGGGCATGAGGAAAAGTTGGATTTTGCAGGGAAACTGGGAGAGGGAGGGGCCACAGCCCAGCCTCAGCCCCTCTCATTGCCCAGCCACTGGGGGGGTTTCCAATATTCCAATACACATATAAAGTGTCAAGATGTGGTGCTGATAAGCACTTGAGAAACGCTGATAGAATTAGATTGGATAAATAGGAAACAGCCAGGGCTGCTGGATCAGATATCCATGTCCTGATTTTTCACAGATGTTCCTATCGATCCGCTGGGAACAGACAGCCCTGAGCTCCTCACAAACTGGGTGCCAGGGACCAGCCATCTCCACACGGGCAGGAACGGCTGCTGGGAATGCAGATCCCTCTGGAATGCTGGCTGCAGGCAGGACAGCCCTGCAGGAGCCAGCTCTGAGCACCACAGCTCAGCGGAGCAACACCAAGCTCTGCCATAAAGCTCCATCCAGCTGAACCCCGCTGAGACCCTCACACCTGGGTGACCTTCACCAACTCCTCTGCATCCCAGGGGTCACCAGATGCCAACTTCTGTGGCTTCCAGCCATGGCAGAGGGTGAGCAAGCAGCCCACGTCAGAGAACTTCACACAGCTGCAAAACGAGAGGTGTGAGAGCCCACAGGAAGCAAAATTGAAGCTTTTTTTTTTTTTTTGGGAAACAAACCTGTCAGCTGTATTACAGAAAACATCACACACCTGGGTCAGTTACTAGGGATACATTTATGCATATGCATCCATATATGCATAGCTTTGCTGCTATATATAGCACCTTCCATCAGCAACACTCACTGGCTCAAAAAAAAAGACAGATGAATGTCCACAGACAGAGGAACTGAGGCACAACCAGATTATTTACAGCTCATTTCCAGAAGTACTCTTTGAAGTTAGAATCCAATTAATTTTATACCTGGGGAGAGATTTGCATTGGGTTTTCCGTCTGTCTGGGCAGGTTTTTCAAAAGGGCTTGGCTCTTACCTAGGCACCTAAAGCAGACTGTGTTTTCCAAGGAGCCCAGCATCCAGGAGCAGCTCCGTGGAGCACAGATGGGTTTGTCACAAGGGCAGCACTCTGTTCTGGAAGCCACTGGTCACTGAGCCCTTCTGAGGACACCACCCCATGGGTTGGATCTCCAGAGGTGAGGAGCAACCTGATCTGCTGCTGCCTTTGGTAGGCACCCATCCCACCCCTCCCTGGAGAGGCTGGCACCTCAGAGCAAAGAATTTCCTGCCCTGGAGAAAAAGAGGGGTTTGTGCTGGTTTGGATCCCTGAGCAGGCTCAGGCCAGGATCAGAGAGGCACCACTGCTGGCTCAGGGGAGGTGATGGGCACTGGTGGCTGGGGAAGGGCTGGACCACCCTGTGCAGTAGGCACAGCTCATAAAATCACTTTGGTTATTACCCAAATCTGCACCCACACTGCCAGGAGGGTTCCTCTTCTCTTTCCCCTGAAAAGCTGTGCCACTCTGGCTGTGGGCACTGCCTGGGCAGACCTCAAATCAGCCACACAATGATCAGCCTTGCAAACTCTTGGGGCAGAGGCTGGGTTTAGCCCTGCACTCAGGGCAGAGCTTCAATTCTCGGGGAATCAGCCATTCCTTCAGTGAGCTGTTATTCCCTCAGTGACACATGGGACACCTGCCACCAGCCCAGGGACAAATGTCCCCTCAGTGACCCTCACATCCCCGCAGCATCACCTGGGGAGACACCTCTCCCTCAGTGTTCATTGTGATCCTTACAGATTACATCAGATTTTATTTCCAAAATATTCATTCAGTCCCTGGCAGATTACCTTAGATTTTACCCAAAAAAATGTTCCTTCCAGCCATTAAAAATGACTGCAGGTTTTATCACAAAATTTTCTGTCTGCCCAACCTCCCCAAATTACCTGAGACCTTTCCCCAAATTTTCTCCCCCTGAGAATCCTAAGTGACCCCTTCAATTCTCTTCAGCAAGCCCCTCCTGATCTGCAGTGCCATGAACATCCCATCAGACACACATCCCACATGCCACCCCCAGCACAAGCCAGGAGCCCACAGCCTGGGAAGCTCTGATCCAGGCAATGGCTGCAGAGCATTGCCTTTGGACTTCTGAGGAAGAGACAGAGCTCCAAATGCACATGAAAGCCCCAGAGGCCAAGGTTTCCCAAGCAAACAGCTCCCACAGGAGGGCACGAGCAGCCCTGGCTGCAGCATCACCTGCCTGTAACGAGCTGACCCACAGGCTCCCTCCTGGCTCTGCAGCTCGTGGGGTAATTGCTGCACTTTTTTAGCCTTGCCTGCAGCCATATCGTGCAGCCAAGGCTGCCAAGCTGTGTCCAGAGTCAGGTGTGTTCAGGAAAAAAAGAATAATCAGCATCTAAAAAAAGGAAGGGGGAAAAAAAAAAAAAGAGAGAGAGAAAATTTTGATGCTAAACTCTGTTGCATCGAGGGTTTTTTTGGATGAACCAAATTGGCTGCCATTGAAGCAAATGGCAGATGAAGAAAACATTGACTTTCTGCTTGGGTCAATAAACAAGATAAATTGAGTGGGGAGTTGGATGTGGAACAGGGAACATCATCATTTGCCTGAGGAGGAGAGAGGGTTAAAGGCAGAGAGCTGAAGCAGGATATGGTTGTGTCTCATGTAAGGGTGTTTCACCTGGGAGCTCAGCACTGGCAGGCAGGAATTGTGCTGGCTCTGCCAAGGCTTGGAACTGTGCCATGGGACTGGGTCTGATGTGTTTAAAACAGGTGATCCCAGACCCAAACCCTGAGATGAGATGACAGGGGATTGCATTCCTGCAACTGAGCATCTGCTGGTGCCAGGGGCTTTGTCCAGAACGGGTGCCCAGCCTGTGCAGGGCTGAGACCTGACTGCTGCTGCTCCTGGAGAGGCCAGACCAACCCTGCCCCAGACCTAAGAGGCCAAGCATGGGATTCAGCTCATCCGCAGACACACACAGGACTGGTTGCTTTGGGCTCCTCCAAACTTACAGGGAGAAATTGGCTCATTTGTGGATGATCCCCCTGCCCTAAGGCAGTGAAAACAGCTGATCCCACAGAGCAGATCTCCAATGGCTGGAGAAGGCAGACTTGGGGTTAGCTTAGATGCAGACCTAGAGATGCTCTAATCTACTCCTGAGCACCAACAAATCAGTCCCAGCCTACAGCCCTGGAACTGCTTGTAATAGATGCTGGGGAGATGGAGGAGTAAGGCCTTGAGATCACCCACAGCATTGGACAGGTAAAACACCAGTTGGGAGAGACATTAAAGGCCTGCAGCGGAGCTGCACGATGGCAGAGACTGCAAGGGATGCATCAGGGAGCCAGTCCCACAGAAAATGATGAGAGCCACAGGCAGGTGTGCATGTGATGGGAGCATTCCCCCCCTCAGGCCAACCAGATCTCAGCCATCAGGTTCATTTCAGTTGCCACAGTGTGTCATGGTGAAGGATATTAGGTTTGAACCACAATTCACAGCGGTGGAGGACGTGGTTGTCACCATCCCTGCCTGATTAGATCTGTCAGAATCCATCAGCAGGAACTTTGCCTAGGAACCCTCTCTCCAGCTGCACATTTAGCAACAGGAGATTGATGACAGGAGATTAAAAAAGAGGGTAAGAAAGAAAGACAAGAGCATGTTTGCACACTGCAGGACCACCCTCCTTCTCCTGCACATCATACTTCACTCACCACCTTTATTTCAGTGTCTGTATTAATTAAGATAAATGGAAAAGCCTCTATGATAATCCAAGGTCTGCCTCAAGAGGCTGAGGAGGATGCCCAAAATGTAATTTGCTTCCTTTAGAAGATATTAGAAACAGCCACACAGACCCATGGCCCTCCATGGTCCCACCACGAACCCTGCAAACCACCAGAGAGCAATGGATGAAGATCTGGTGGATGCCAGGAGCATCCCTCAGAGTCCAGGGCAGCCTGCCGGTAGAGAGGGGAGTGTGAGCATCAGGAGGGCTCCCAGAGTGGGCAGGGAGCAAGGGAGGGCTGGTCCCCTCCCCAGTGTCCATGGCAGGGTGAGCCCCACTGCTCACTGGGGGATCCCTCAGCCTGACTCACTTCACAGCAGCAGCGAGAGAGCGACGCCAGCCCGAGGAGAGGTGAGCATTACCCAGAGCCTCACCCAAAATACAAGCCAAGACTCCCCTTTGACTACACACACAAGGGCCAAAGCACCAATTTTTCAGCCAATAAGCAGCAGCAGAAGCAAACCTCTGCAAATGTGACTTTTGGAAAAAGAGTCAAGCTGGAGGTTTTTGGAGGCAGAGCTCACTGGAGAGGCAAACTTGGGGATTTCTGAGCAGGAAAACAGTCAGTGGTTCTATTTTTGTCATTTCATCCAAACAGGCTTCTCCAGACATATTAGTGAAAAGCGGGGATCATAGCAAAGACTGAGCTTTACATGTTTCTCCAAGTTTTTCTCCTGATGGAAGGAGCACTGCAGAGCTGGAACACTGCCTGACTGCTTGCCCAAGGGCAAGGAACTTGCTTTTGGCATTTGGACTAATTCATATTAGAAGATTCTCATTTGACTTCAGCAATATTCATCTCCATCTATCCAAAACCAAACTGGGTGTAAAGAAATGCAAATGACATCAAAACTCCTGAGGGCCTGCCCTGCCACAGGAGAGCGTTCCCAAGAATAAAGCTCCGAGCAGGAGCTGGCATTTTGGGATCATCTGCAGACCCAGAGGGTGAAACACTGTCTGACTGTGGGCAGGCTGCAGGATGTGCCAGTGCTCCAGCCTCCTCATCTGTAAAATGGGGACAACAGCAGCTACCTGCCTCCCACTGTGCCACACAGTTAATTAATGTTCCTTTGAGTTGTGAAGATTAAAAGCAGCATAAAACCACAAAATAGCAGTTTATTATTATTATTATGAATGAAGCCTCCACTTCAGTGCCCTTAAAGCAGTGCTGCTGCAGACACTGTGAATTGCTCCCAGCAGTTCCACTACTGCTGGCATTCACAGGGGTTTGACTGCAGACTTCCAAGTCAGAGCTTTGAACATCTTGGGGAGGAAGAAAGAGAGCGGGAACAAACAGACAATCAGAAATTTCCACCACGTTTTGTGCTGCGCTCTTGGAGATGATACTCCCACAATGCTCCCACCCTCCTGGGGGCTGGAACAAAACAAACCACAGACAGCAGCATCTCTTCACCTCCTGTTCACTCCCTGCTTCACCTGCACAGGCTGGCATATCCTGGCATGGGGAATGTAGGAACAGGTTGTACTGTGAGGGCACAGAAACACCAAACTGGGATCACACTGCTTTAGGAAGAGTCCAAGAGATTGTCTCTATTTTTAACAGGTGGGAGAGGTGTAGCACAAGAAGCACATCAGAGGCAGAGCAATGTGGCTTAATTATGCAGGGGCATGGACAGACCTCTTGTTCCAGCTGTTCCCAGATGTTGGCATCATCCAAATAATTTCCTGTCCTCCCAGGGGCACTGCAGGGAGGGGCCACAGGAACCTTCCTCACTCATCCCCTCAGCCTGGGGCTCTCTGGCCCCTCCAAACCCTCGTTTACCCTTATCCAATGCCATAAGCATCAAACCTGGAGGAGCAGCTGCCCAGTGCCCATCAGAACCCTTGAGCCAATCCCCAGTCCCTGTCCCAGTCCCACTCTCAGTCTCTGTCCTGCCACAGGTGGTTTTGAGTTGGTGAAACCAGATTTACACACAGGAAAAGGAAGTTCAGATCCCGGTTCAAGTACTTCAGGCAAGTCTCCTTTCTCCACCTACGTTCCCTGCATTATTTAACAGAGGACCAGCATTAATTCCTTGGCTGCCCCTTGCACACCTTCAACCTGCATCCCCTGAGGTAGAACCCCCTCCTTTGATGCCTCTGCAGCACTTGGCATTCTGCTTTGCTGACCCTCAGCCAGTCTCCCCATGCCCTGGCACTGCAGTCCTGTGGCTCTCCATGCCCCCAGCACTGCCACTCACCCTCTCCAGACCCTTCCAGCGTGCCTGGCTGTAGGACTGAGATGCCTGCAGCACACAGTGGCTGTGCTCCTCCCAACGCGCACCTTTCATGTTTAATTCAGCAGCTGCTTTAGTTAATCTATTTTTTAATAATTCATCCCTTCCATCTTAATTTTGGTAGTTGTTGAAAATCCCTAATAAAACATTTAGGGGCTCTTTTACTGGAGCAATGGCATGATTTACTTGATGGAATCCAGTCTTTGATGTCCTGTCTTAATTCCCTCCCTCCCACCGTGCCTCAATCCTGTTTATCACTGTGCCGGAGGTAAGAGGTTCTTGTTGAGTTTTGTAGCACTTGAGACGCTTGGTCAGCGTTAATAATTCAACTGCCCCACACAGCTTAGACAAATCTTGTAGCAAAACAGCCTCTTCCTTTTATTAACAGCTCCCTCTGCCACCATGGACAGGGGAATGGGCTGGGACGCGGAGCAGAGGGACCAGGCTGAGCATCCCGACCTGGCAGAAGCACCAGGAAAACTTCACAGGTGCCAACTGCATTGTTGGGAGAATATACACCCTTTTACAAGGCTTGTATTTCATCCTCTACAGCCAGAATGGGGAAACATGCTGGGTTTCTGCATCTGTAATTGGGGAAGAACAGATGGTGGAGGCACAGTTGGAAGTAATACGGCCATTAAAATAATCTATACAGCTTGTAATTCCCCCTCATGTGGAGGCAGAGGAGGACCTGCCTCTGCCCGAGTGCCACCCAGGCTGCAGGAAGGGTGGGCACAGGTTTGGGCTTCTTTCTGTTGCTGGGATCTTTTGGTGGGTTTTGGTGGGTTTTACTATTTCCCTTCACCTGGGATGCTCCTCTTGAAGTGATCAGAGGAGCCAACAGCTGAACCAGGGCTGCTTCCCCTGGGGATTATTTAACTCCCATGTGCCATGTGGAGCACATTTTCTGCCCATATCACCCACTTAGAGCAAATTCTAGCTTTATACATGTCTTAATGGTAGAAAAAGGGCAGAAGAAAGCCCCAAGCACTTCAGAGAGATCAGGGCATCTCAACAGTTAAGTTTCAAATGGGGATGATGTGAGAAAGAATTATGGAAAACCCCTTCTGTTGATTGATGAAAATCAAAACCTCTCAGGGGAGCACACAGGCTTTGCCATCCCCTCTGTCACCTACAGGTCCTGAGAGTGAGAAAATGTAAAATAAGAGCAGGAAAGTTGCCCAAAAAAGCCCACATGTACAGCCAATATATGGAAATTTATGTCCTTGTTCTGCATGATGTAGGTCATGGTTTCAGAGACCTCTGTGCCCTCCAAACACCCCAGTCACCACTTTGCTTGGTACCTCTTGATGGATGAAGGTTTTCCCCTAGGGTTTGATTATTGCTTTGTGGCCAATTGCTTTTCCACACAGTCATACTATGGAAAAGGTCCTACTTCAATACAAAATTGAGAAAATGGGTGAAATCTTTAAAAAATCACACTGGCTCAGACCCAGAGGCATCCACAGCCTGATTGATGGAGGGGAGAAGGAAAGGGAATTGCAGCAGCCTCCCCTGGCCCTGAACCCAAGCACCCCAGGTCCCTTGGGCACCCTGCTTCCCTACAAGACCTCCCCAGGCAGGACAGAATGATTTTCTCAGGTCGAAACCTCTCTGTTGCGCTTAAAATCTTCCTTGTACTCACAGAAGCAAATCCAAATCCAACCTCTCCAAATCCTTACTCTGTGCCTGGAACACGAGGGAGCCAGCAGGACATTACCTTGGCAGCTGGCTTTGCTTTATGGAACTGTAAGTATATTTTTTTAATGGGCTGGCGGCAAGAAAGATGTGTTTCCAGGCTCAACAACATCCAAAATTAACTGCAATTCATTTCAGAAGGGGCAAAGGGGTGGAGGAAGGGGGAACGCGAGCCTGAAACCCGCAGAATATAAAAGCCTTGAAAGAAATTGCCAAAAATCCCCTGCATCGCTGCCTTCTGGCTCTGGGAAAGAGATTAAAAACCGGAGCAGCATCAGGCTGAAGCAGACGTCACAGAGGCCACCCAGGGCCATGCTCATGCTCACAGAAGACTCTTCCTCCTTATTATTTTCCAGCCTTTGCCAGCACAAAGCTGTGCCCTGCTCCTCCCCTCTCCCGGCACACCTGAACCAAGCAGGTGCTGCTGCCTCCTGTGACCAGGGATTCCCACCTCTGCAGGCTCCTTGGGGATTTCTGACTTCACCATCAGCATTTCACCCTTCTCCTCGTGCCATTTCTCCTCACGTGCCTTCGTTAGCCCTGGTGCAGCTCTCTGGCACCTAATTTGAGTGACCCTTTAGTGACTAATTTAATTACCCCGGCCCACAAACTGACAGACAGCTGTTAAAAATGGTTATTGCATTATTAATACGCTCCAGTAATTTCCCATTAAAACTATACTGTTAATAATTTTTTCCCCTGTATTTCTTCCCTCTTAATTAGTCTATTTAAAACTTTGAAGGAATATTCTTTTTATGGTAAATGGGAGCGTCGAGCAAATTACATTTTTGATTGAATACTTCTGTGATAGGCCAGCAAATAAGACCGTTGAGTTGTTAATTATTGTCAGAGTTTCACACGATGCCTGCTAATGAGGCAGTCAATCTTCCCTGCCATTCCCAGAATATTAATGGAAGCCATTGGTATTGATTTTGTCACCAGGAAAGGTAGGAAATCCTCCTGCTTGGGGGACTCCAGGGGGGATCTGCACTGGGAGGGGACACTGAGGGGACCAGAGACCTTGGGATGGGGTCAGGCAGGAGGGCTTGAAGCTGGTGGAAGCTCTGGAAGCTCTTGGATGTGCCAGTGGCAGCTTGTGCAGCTCACAGGCCCAGCAGGGGGGTTGGCACATTCCCACAGGGGTCAATCCCATCCACAGGCACACCCAGGCAGGACAAGTGACAGAGGGGGGACACTTCCTGCCAGACATGCTGGTCCCTGTCCCCTCCCTCTGTGACTGCCTCTTGATTTTGAAGAATATCAGATAGACCCCTTATCTTTCTGTTATAATACAATTTTTTTTTCCTTTTTTTAAGGAAAGGAAAATACCTGATCTGTCTGGACTTCAGCAGATAACCTGATAGAGCTGTGCATGGAAGTTATGAGTAAAGGAATGTGGATAAGGACTGACATGAAGCCACGAGGAGGCCCAGAGACTGTACAAAAACAGCCTTTGAGTTGCGCTGGGAGATGTGACAGGGAGCTTTTTGTACCATTTCTCTATCCTTTCAGGCCCTGATCCTGTTTGATTTTCACGCTAATGATCTCACTGGAGAATGGAGGAGTTTGGCAGCAGTCTGTCTGTGTTGAAGTCAGAGGGATTATTTTCCCCATGAGGCTCCCACTGCCCAGCTCAGAGAGCAAGAGCAGGGTGGGGCAGTGCCCACTGCCATCCTCAGTGCCAAAGCCATCTCCTGACAACAGCATCTTGGCCGAGCCAGAGGGAATCCCACCAAAACAGATTTTGTCACAGGATAAGTGAGACTGAGGCCCCCACCCCAGAGCAGTGTCTGTGACCGATGTTCTGGCTGTCCCATTAATTCCACCCCCTGGGTGGGCAGGGATCTACAACTCCCTGAGTTCCTTGGCACATATGTGCCATTGAAAGATGCCACAGGTGTCCTGCTCCTGCATCCAAAGCAGGGATGAGCAGCACAGACCCTGTTCCCCTTGGGCTCTGGAGGCTGTCCCTGTGGCAGAGCCCAGCCACAGGTGTGGCCTCCTCTGCCTTCAGTGGCCACATCACCCTGAGCTCATCCACCTGAGAACTGTGGGGCTGACTTTGCCAGGACTGTGCAGCACCGAGTCCAAGCAGAGCCCTGGATTTCCTAAATAGATCACCCAGCCCTTGCTGCTGGGTTTTATTTCAGTCGCTTTGCTCTGAGGCAGTGCCTGACCCAGAGACCTGCAGGAGTGATGCTGAATGCAGACACTGTGCTGGCTCTGCAAACCAGCTCAGCTCCCTCTGAGCTGCTCCAGCCTTCCCAGCCCAAACCTCTCCCAGCCCTGCTCCCTCTGGGAAAGCCAGGACAGACCGGATGAACCTTGCAAAACTCACAGTCCATTTTAGCAGGTGAGCTGCTGACACAGGTCACGCTGTCACAGCTGCTGCCAGAGGTCAGAGCTGAGGGACAACACTCCAGCTACTCCAGCTGGGCTTTGCACAGCCAAACCTGCTCCTTCCCCAAAAATGAGATTGTTTGGGCTATTCTGGGAATGCTCTGCCTGACCTGGTGATTCAGGGAAAGATGTGTGTGTAGGAGAGGTGGTTGGAGTATCTGTGGGAAGGCTCCCAACTCTCTGAGTGCCCTGTCACCCACAGCTGCACAGCTGGAATGACACCAAGAGACAGGGACAGATGGAGGACAATGCCCAGCCTCCACAGGAGCAGCCTCCCATCCCTCCCATTCCGAGGCAGGATTTTCTGTGGTTTCTTTTCCACCCTGGAAAGCAGCAGATTTGCATTGCTGCTCCCCAGTTACAGGTGGTGTCCCCCCACCCAGCCACCCTTGCTGCTTCCAAGTCCATCTGCTGCCCACTTGTGCTTTTTTAAGCAAGACAGGTGCTATTTTTACTGCAGTGAAGTTTTCCATACTAAACACTCCTTTTCCCTTTATATAAAGCAAGCTTCAATAATTCCTCAGGGTCCACTTCCAAGCTGGTATTTTATGATTCTGTAAAAAGAGGAGGTTTCCATTTATAATGAATTGCCTGTGATGCAGCATATCCCAATTTTACCAGGAAGAAGGGACCCTGTAACCCTCCTGAGCTCCCAGTGAGATGCCATGAAAAGCCCTTGAGGTCAATAGCATTGCCAATGCTATTCCTCTATCAGTTATCAGCTGTGTTCAGGCAAAAGTTATGGCTTTTACCTCCCAAAAAGTCATTTCACTCCCCTAGTCTGGTACTGAGGCGAATCAACTCAAACCCAGGAGTGCTCCTTCCTCTTGGACTCAGCTCCCACCTCCCAGGCAGGAGAGTGGGAGGGATTGGTTTGGATTTGCCTATGGTCACATCAGGGAGGAATGATCTGCTCCTCCCTGAAGTCCTGGAGAAGTTCCTGCAGGGAAGAGAAGCAGCCAGGTCTCCCAACACACACAGTGCTGAATCCTTGGCTCAGGTAAGCAGAGAGCCATCCCTGCCCCCAGAGCTGTCCCTTCCCTCAGGAGCCAGCAGGAATGGGGAGTGTGAGCCACTGTGGGCAGGGGGGTTGGACAGATGACCTGTGAGGTTCCTTCCAACCCAAACCATTCACCAAACCATTCTGTGTTTCTGTGATTCCATCTGCTGATGAGCCATTTATCTATTCAATCACAACTTTATCATAACTCTTTTAAAACTCCTCAACTATGGCTCCAGAGAACCCACAGTCCAAACCCACAGTCAGAACTAACACCTCCAGCTCTGGCCTGTGTTTGATACACACTGATTAAAAAAAAAAAAAAAAAGGGGAGACTGAAGAGAATGAAGAGACTTCTCTCTGCAAAAGCTCAGTGCATATTTACTCAGCATCCTGCCTTAATGCTCAGCTGCTTCATTTGTGTCACTCTAAGCCCTGAGCAGAAGCAGGGAAGTATTAGCTGGGGTTTAATTGTGTGCTGCTGGGTTCTGCACAGCTCCCCACGAGCTGCTGCTGGGAGAGAGCCCTGTGGCAGGGCTGGGATGGATGTGGGAGGCAGTGACAGGGGACAGCCACCAGCCAGGAGGGAGAGCAGCAGCAGGGGACACTCCCCAGCCTGGGACAGACAGAGAACAGCTCTGCCTTGCACACAAAGTGAAACATCGGTTTGCATGCAGCTACCCAGCCCTGTGGCACCTGGGATGAACTCTGCTGTGCACTGCCCAGGCCTCCTGTTTGCAGGAGGCAGGAGTGGGTTGTCCCCCCAGAACTCATCCAGCTGCTGAGCCAACACTCCTGAACGTGTCCCAGTGCATCTGGGGGCTCTTCATCCCCTGCAGGCCTCCCCTCCAGCCTGCTCCATGTGAGCCACTTCTGTTCCCTCTACTGGAGGTGAAACAGGCACTGGACAGGTCATACACAGACTGTGGTCCATCCCCATCCCTCCTTCCCAGCCCTGCCAGCCCAGCCTGCACTCAGATCAGCCCTGCTGGAGTCCAGCCCTGAGCGTGGCACAGCCTGTGGCAGTGGGTCCCCAACTGCACCCATCTAACTTTTGATAAAAGGCTCTTGGTCGCAGTCAATAGCATCTCATAATATCAAAAACACCGCAGGAAACATCAAGAGCTGAATTGATTATGGCACAGTAATTCTTCAGGCAGTGAAAGCAGGGCAATTCCCAAGATGGGATTATTTTTTTGCAAGGCTTCACCTAATTTTCTTGATGTTATTTTCCCCCCGCTCACTCCCCAGCCCTCCTTCCAAACCTCTCCAGCTTTGCACTGCTCTTTGATTTAGTCCCTGAAAACAATATTTTGTTTAACACAGTTAAGTTTCCCAGCAAAGTGCCTGGGAAAGCATCACCACCTCCTGGATTGCTGGGACTAAAACATGTGCAGCAGGAAAAAGTCAAGGAAGATTTTGCTTTTGGCTCTGCAGTCAGCAGCCCACTTTGGGGAGACCGGAAAAAGTCCTGACAAGAACTCAAAACACCTAAATCAGAAAAGGAGACCAAATGCACAGACCAATAGGGGAATGATACAAAATCTATGCAGAGTGGAGGCAGTGGATTTTCAGTCTGATCCAGCCTTGACAAAGCATGAAAAGGTTTTGTGAGCTAGTGGGCAAGGCCACACAGGACACATCATTCCTGCCCTGTGCAACACTGGAATTGCCTGTAAGCCATGAATTGAACTTCTTCTTGCTTCTAAACTCACTTTGAGCTGATTTTGCTCCTTTGCCTGGAGTTGAGAGGGCCAGGGAGGGTCTGCAGAGCATCCCTCCTACATCTGGAAAATGTGGAATGAGAAGGAGCAGCACTGCATGAGCAAAGTTACTCTGAGAAAGTAACTGCCTGGAAAGTGCTGCACTAAAGCCACAAAGGGCATTTTTTCCTAATAAATCACCCCAAGAGCGAGGGTGACATCCTGGAGTGGAGAAAATCCCTGGAGGGCAGCAGCCAGAGCAACAGGGCGCTGCACTGAGGAGTGGAAACATCACCCTGCCTCTGCTGCTGAGGAGCAGGAGCTGAAACTAATTAACTTCACTCGTCTTCATGGAGCACAGCCGTCCTGGGTCACTGGCTGTGCCCAGCCCTGGCTGCCCTGGGGTGAAAATCAAACAGGAGCTTTGCCCCTTGGCCTGAGCTGCTGTCCCTCATCCCTCCACAGTGAGACCGTGTTCCTCTGCAGCAGCACGTGCATCCCCTTTTTGCCTTCAGCAACTAATAAATCCCCATAAAAATCAGCCTGGAGGTCTTTCTTCCATGGTGCAGCATATCCTGCCTTTACAAGGAAAAAGGGAGTCTGGGACTCCCCCTGAGCTCCCAGCCCTTTCCAAGAGCCCTTTCCAAGCCTGCCAGGGACAATATCTTCTTGCAGTGCCCTAAAAGAAGGACAAAGCTGTCCTGCTTGTGTCCATCTCCATTCCTGTCATCTCCACAGAGGTGGTTTTTCCTCCCTGGCTGTGGAGCCTGTCACAGGTTCCTGGCACACTCCCAGGAACATTTTGGCTCCACTGAATTTTATTAGTTTTGTCCTTTGGCTGAAGTGATGTAGCAATCGTTACAGGAAATAAAAACAGGAAAGGAAGAGTAGATCCCATCCACATCAGGCAGGGTGTAGGCAACTGAAATCTCATAAGAACTGGTTTTTGGATGGTGCCAGTTCTTTCCACTGGGTTGTGTTAAGAAATAAGTGAAGAAAAGGCATTTCCCAGTATCACTGCCCCACCCAGGCATCCTCCCAGCACCCTGTCTGGGCCAGGGTAGGAGCTGCCAGGTCCTTCCTCCTGCAAACCTTCTAGTCCCTTTCTCAGGCAGGAAATGCAAACAAAAGCAAAGGTAATAAAACTCAAATAGGGGTAAAAAATTGTAATTCAGGAAAAATAGTACAGAGAGGCTGTATAAAGAGAGAGGCCAAGGGGCTGTGCTTTGAACAGGCAGCTACAAAGCACACTCCAGCCGCTGGTTAACAGAAAGCAAAGGCAGCGACATAAAAACAAATAACAACATCAAACAGGGAGGGAAAAACACCTTTCAACACAGGAACCCAAGGTCTGATTTTGCTACCTTGCATCACCCTTTCTGCTAAGCATTCACAGTGTGTTCGAGCCCAGCCTCCCCCTCCAAACCCTCAGTACCACTTCTTGTCTCAGCCCTGGCAGGATCCTGCTCCCCACAGATGCCACATGGACGGGTGGATGGACACACAGCTACAACAGCAGATCCATGTGGAGAATGTGGAAAAGCTACAGAGCCCAGTGCCAGACCCTTCTCTGTGGCAGGAGATCCCAGAGACATCAAAGGGAATCATTCTGGGTGTGAGACAGAGTTTGCAGATTTGGCAAGTGTGGGGTATTTTTAATTGTCTCAATAAACATATAAACAAAATCTGTTCACTCGCTGGGTTTTTTTCCCTCCTGGGCTCTGCAGCACCATGGACGAGAGGAACTGCAATCACTCAGCTGCCAAACTTGTAGCTGGTGCTCCCTGTGAAGGATTTGCCCACGAGCCAGGCCCAAATTTACATCCCCTGTGCCTAAGAGGTTTGATCATTTTCTGTGCAGTTTTACAGCACAGCATTAAGACCTCAAAATGCAGTGAGTTCACACAGCAGAGAACAGAGAGTGAAGCTCAGCATTATTGCAGCAGGAGTTACTAAAAACCTGGACTGAGGGAAGGCTGAAATGTTCCCTGGATTCTGGGCATGAAGGATGCCAAGGCTGCTGATGGACCAGGAAGAGACAGGTTGAGGGCAGTAAAATTCTTGCACTGCCCCAGAGGTGTTGGGTTGTTTCACATTTCAATTCTTACCTACCCTAGATACTTCCTGGGTAATTTCAGCTCCAATTTTTTGGGGGGAGGTTCCCCTCTATCCCCATCACACCTGTCCCCTAATTCTCTTCTTTTGCTGCTCACACCCCTCGGTGGCTGCCGCAAGATTACATCTCCATTTAGTCACCCCGTGGCGAAGCGAGACGTACCTGACTCTTCTAACCTGCTCTCATAAATCACAGAGGGAGGCAGGGAGGAGGAAAAATCCTGGTAAGCAGCCAGGACAAAGCTCAGCTGACAGCTGCAGGGCAGGGGCTGATGGCTGCCTCGCTGTAAAGCATCTGTCCCTGCTCTCCAGGGGATGAGGCCAAAGGCTGCCTCTATTCCAAAAGATGCTTCTCCACCACTTTCTGAGAGACAACACAACACCCCATTCTCATGGGGTGATAAGAAACACAGGGCAGAGCCCAGGGACATTATCTGTGGGGACGAGGGTGTCTCTGTGATGTGCACAGTAATGAATTGCCCTCTCTGCAGGAATGAGTAAGTTGTGCCTGCTGATGCAATGATCAATTTGCTCCATCACACAAAGCTGTCCATTCATCTTGGCCATCGACTGCAGCCACTCACACCTTTTTATTGCCCCCAATGGAGCAGGGGGCTCTGCAGGAGAGCCACAGACCCCTGATCAGGAACAGCCTGGAAAAGGGGCTTCCCCTCTGTCCCAGGCTCCTGGCCGAGGGTCCCCATGGCACTGAGCACCCCGAAATCACAGTCTGCTTTGCTCCAGGGGGCAGCAGAAAGGAAAGAAGGGAAAAAAGATCAAGTTCCCATGGCATCCCCTGCACAAATGGCAAGAAGAGCTGGCAGGGTGCCCTCTGCCTGCATGCCATATCCCATCCCACACGGACCTCCTGACCTTGAGGGATGCTCACCTGCAGCTGCACCCATTCATCTGTGCTCCTGCAGACCAGGAAGGAGGTTGAGGCACAGACAGATGAGTTTTGCTGCTGCAAATAGCAGGGACAGCAAAGCTGTTTCCACACTCTCCAGATACCCTTTGCCTTTCTCATCCACTTCATTTTTCATCCTCCTCCACTCCCAGGGAGCCTCACACCACAGTGATCACCACTGACTTGCAAAATCACAAGTGCCTAAATCATTGCAAAACCCCTTCAAAATACCACTCAAAATGCCTGTAAGGCTGGGGCAGCAGTGAGGCTGCAAGAGCACAGCATGGCTGAGCTGGTGAATGCCATGGGCAGGGAGAAAAAGCTTTGCTCCCATCCTTGACAGAAGACAGGACTCATGAGGGCACAGAGAGGGGGAGCAGAGTGTTCTGCCTCAGAGAGAATTGAAAATAATAAAATAACAAACAAATAAAGAAAAAGTAGAAATAAAAAATCCAGTTGATTGTACTTTGGCAAAGAATTCAGAGAGCAAAGGGGCACACTTGGGAGCAAAACGAAGATAAATCGACAGCGAGTTCAAGAGAATTCATTCTGCTGCTGAACACTTGTCTCTCCATCAGGACATCTCAAAGGCTTGTCAAGCAAAGGCAAGGCTTTTATTTGTTTCTATGGTTGCCATAACGATAGAGCTGTATGTCATGTCAGGCAGCAGCTGAGGCTCGTGCCTCTGATTTATAGCTGCTCAACAGAAATTACCAACTTTTCTCCAGAGCGGGTGGCACAGTGAACCGTGACCACTGGGCCTCTGCCAGTGCTGTGCTCTGCCCCCAGGGCCAGCTCTGCTCTTGGTCCCCCATAGCTGTGTGTGCCCCAAGGGATGCTTTTATTATCCCCTGCAGAGATGTTTTTATTATCCCCTACAGGACATTTTTATTATCCCTTGCAGGGATGCTTTTATTATCCCTGCAGGGGTGCTCGGTGCGGGGGCAGCAGGACCTGGGGGCTGTGGCTGTGGGTCCTTCCCATACACTGCCACAATTACAGCATTTCCTGACCCACAGGACAAGCTCTACCTTCCAAAGGCTCAAGCAGAGATGGCAAGGTGCCCAGGGAAGGCCAGCAGAAGGATTGAACACCTAACAGTAATTTGTTTAACAAAATGTTATAGACTACTGTGTTTAACACCAGATAATGGGAGAAATACAGGTAAGAGAGAGTGATGGGAAAGGAAGCAAAGAGGGATCTTGAAAACAAGCAAGACAAGGTGGGACTGGGATGTATTTCCTGTCCTGGCAGGGGATGTGCTGCCAGGACAGTCTGCCCAGTGTGGGACCCCAGGCTGTGGGGAGAGCCCTGCAGCACTGCTGGCCAAGCTCATCTGAACAAAGATGTCACCGTGAGCGTGGCTGTCACAGTCCCAGGCTGTGACTGATGCGATCCTTGTGTGGAGGATCAGAGTCTGGGGTCGAGGAAGGGATGCTCAATATGGTCACTGATAAATTATATATGCAAGTTTCATTAACTCTAAGCACTCTCATTCCTAATTTATGACGCACAGCCAAGCAGCAAGTTTTGCACACTGCTATGTCCTGTCCCCTGAAGCCCCTGGAGCATCCTGAGGGGGATGTTTGCACAAAGCCTGCTGGCTCCTGTTTGCTGGAAGTTTCTCTAATGACTTGGCTGCAGCAGGGGAAGGTTTTGGCCCTTCGTTCCCGTCCACCAAAGTACAGCTTGTTGCACTGCCCAGCAGTGAAACACACAGAGAACAGCATTGGAGGCAGCATTTCCCCAGAGAGCTGCTGAAAGGCCGAGCCCCACCTGTCCCTCTGCATCTCAAGCATCTTCATAAAAACACAAGACCACATTTGAACCTTTAACCCGCCGAGTTGTAAAGACTTCATCACTTGTTTTCTCCAAAGCAGGCTTTCTGCCATTTCCCTCCATTAAACTCTTCAAGACAAGTGACCCCAGAGCCAAAGGTGTCAGACTAATGAAAGGTCTGCAGGAATGCAGCACGCTTGTTATCACAGACACAGAAGGAACACAGCACTGAGCCACCATCACAGTGACACAGGACAGCAAATGGGGCACGGCGGGTGCTGCAGCTGGTGGAACACAGCCCAGGGTCTGCCCCGTGGCACGGAGATGGGACTGTATTAAAGCCCAAGCACTGCAGGTTCAGGAAGAGTTTCTTCATTGGAAAAGGGCTGCCAAGCAGTGGAAGGGCTGCCCAGGGAGGTGGTGAAATTCCCATCCCTGGAAATGTTCAAAAAGTAACTGAGCTTGGCACTCAGTGCACTGGTCTGGGTGACAAGGTGGGGATTGGTCACTCACTGGATTAAATCCTTGAGGTCTTTTCCAATCCAAACGATTCTGTGATTCACCTGCAGGAGCTCCCAGCATGGAGAGACAGCAGTGCTGCCACAGTCCCAAAGCCAGGAAACCCCTTCAGGCAGAGGGAGGGGTGGCTGTGTTTGAACACCTACACCTTGGACCACCTGATGTGCTGGATCACCACCTGAACATCTGAACCACCAAAACTTCTTCCCTGAGAAGCTGCTTGTGTCAGTCCAGAGGTAAGGCAAAGAAGCTGCAAGATAAGCAGCTCTGAAAATACCTTTCTCATTGCATGAAAGCGCCCAAGAACCTCAGAAGAGGGTTCCAGCCACCCCAGGGTGCTGAGGATCCCGAGCTTGCAGCTGCTCGTTTGAGAAGTGTTTCAGTTCTAATGTAGAAATAATAGATTGATTTTCACTTCTCACTGTATCTGTGAAACCTTCCATAATTCAACATCAAATATTTATTATTGCATTTATTAAAGTTTTAATAATTCAGCAACTCCTGTGTGTAAGATACAAGTGCCGTGAACTCACACCTCCCTTATTCTACCTGAGCCACTCCAATATTTATACCTGAAATTCTCAGTTCAGGTTCCCTTTATGAGGGGAGCAGGCAAAAGCCTTGTGCCAAAACCTCCCCTCCTCCTGCCTGGCATTCATCCATCCCAACAGAGACTTTTCCACAAGGAGCAGTGCCCAGAGACAATTACTGCACTGGAGCAGAAAACAAGCTTCTGAGCCTCTACCTTCACTGAGGCACTTTTAATGAAGACGTGAGGAGGAAAGAAATAAATAATGTTCTCTTGGCACTTTGGCTTGGAAAATGTTAGCATAAACCCCTTCCTTTCTCAAATTAAAAGCAGAAGTTGCTGCAGACAAGAAAAACAAAGGCCCTAAAAGAGCCAAACTGTGATGGATATGTACCACTGTCTTTTTTCACAGGAAAGGGAACAAGCACTAATTAGCAACAAAAACACACACACTTGGAAGTGAGGACATCTTTTGGATGCCAGTCCTGGCTCTGCCATAGCTTTTGTAGGCACTTGCTTCAACTACAGCCCTGCCAAGATGATGGGACAGAAGAATGGAAATCCATTCCTCATCACTTTGGGAAAGACAAGACAGAAGAGGAGGGGGGACACAAGGATCCTGCTGGTGCCCAGGGAGATGATTCATAATACAACCAAGGATTTTCAAGTCAGGAAATTGTGTCTGGAGTCAACAGGAGAAAGCAGAAAGAAGGAAGGGAGGGAGGGAAGGAGGGAGGGAGGGAACCTGGAGTCTCCCTGGCACCCAACAGTCACATGCTCAATCTTAATTTAATAGGAGAGAGGGGAATGCACACTAAATACCTTCAGAATTAAACCCTTTTAATTTACAGTTAAACCCTTGTAAACCAGACAAAAGAGGATAACCACCACCAAGGTAATCAGCAAAATGTCCAGGCATTCATTGAACTCCAAAAAGGAAAAAAAAAAAAAAAAAACAAAAAAAACAACCCTCTAATTGTATAATTATTGGATGAGCAACATGGCCTTTCACCCTTCATGAGCATCCCAGCAGATACCAGTGGCTGGGTGGATGTGATATAGGTATGAGTTCCAGAAAGATGACAGCCCCTCCATCCCAGTAAATGCATCCATTTAAGCACTGCAATCAACATTACATTTAAGCCACTCTCAAACTGCCTTGCCACAGGTTCCTACCAATTCACCTGCCTGTACTGCAGATTTCAGAGTTACACACTCAGGCCTGGCCTAGACCCATCAGCCCAAAGAGCCTGGAGAGCAATCACATCAGATTTCTTATTGGAAGGAAATTAATCAAACCTATTATCACAGAAATTACTGCATCCTCAATAACAATTTAAAGAGCAGTATAGGCACTCAAGCATGAAGAAAACGAGAAATCTGCTTCCTACCTGACATCTGCTGGATCTTCAGTCACCAGAACATCTGTCTTGCAGCTGGCAAGGGGATTGATGGAAAGCTCCACGGGGGGCACCACGAAGCTCTTACTGACTGGCAGCCACAGCCCTTGACCCAGACTGTAGGTGGACCTGGAAAAAGGACAATCATGTCACACAAGAACAGCGTGTCCACAGGGAATGGTGGCCCTCCACTGCCTGCTCGGCAGGCAGAGCTGTGGTGGCACCATGAGATAAGTCAGTGATTTAGTCCTGTTCTGAAAGCCAGATGGGAGAGAAATGACTTGAGATGTGACAGGAGAACATGGAGATGGGAAAAATGTTCTTTTTATTCCAGGAGGAGTTTCTGTACGTGCTGTTGTCACATTTGCTGAAGGGGCAAGAGGGGAACCCTTCTCTGCCTGCCAAAAATGGATGAATCTTTCAGGTCTGTCACAGACAAATGACACTTGTCCCATCACCAGCACAAGAATGAGCTGGGATTGACCAAAAGGGTGCATCCACTGGGATGTCCTTGTGGCTCTTCCTTCCCAAATGTCCCAGCTGAACCCTCCTCTGACTCACCTGAGTATCTTCTCTGGCGCCTGCTCTCCCGTGACCAAGTCATATCCCCGCTCCAGCGTCGTGTAGGGCCAGGGCCTGGGAGGAGAGAGGGCAAAAGCAGCTGAGCCCATCTCTGGGCTGGGCAAGAGGCACAGTGATCGCTCAGGGGGAGGAGAACTGCGCTCCTCAGCACCAGGGGAGCCGGGGCAGATCCCCCCAGCCCGGTGTCCCCACTCACCCCTCGCTGTGTCCCCAGTCGCTGCGCACGCACAGGTGCCGATGGACGGGGTCCGGCGCGTACCCTTCGTGGCAGCTGCACTCCCCTAGGACAGAGCAGGCAAGGATGAGATGGCTCTGGCCCAGAGGCATGGCAGTGACTGCACAGTCAGGCCCTCCTCCCCTGCTGCCCATCTCTGGTCCCTCCTGTGCCTCTGGAGCACTTTGGACTCCAGAAACCCCCAGGAGGTGTGGAGAAGGAAAGCTGTAAGAAACCCCTGGTTATTCTCAGGGAGGGGATTACATGATGCAGCGCCCACAGGAGCTGGAGATGGGGTTTCATGAGGCAGTGTTCCTGTGCAGTCCTGCAGCCAGGTGTTCACTCCTCAGCAGGGATCTTGACCTTCCAGTGTCCACCCTGTGCAATGCCCAAGGTGGGCACCACAAACTCATCCCACATCCCCTTCCCAACTCTGCTCTGCCATCTGGCACCAGGACAAGAGAGCAGAGTCTCCTGCAGCCCAAACTCCCACTGAAAGATGCGCAACCCCCAAATTCCACCCTCCTCAGACAGTTCCCATGCTGTGTCCCCATCCCACAGCAAAGGGGCTCTAAACCCTGCTCCCCTCTGCTCTCTGACAGCAGGAGAAGACACTTCCCACACCAGAAACCCGACTGCACTTGGCCCAAATTGATTCAGTGTTTGGTAGAAATACATAACCTGGAGCAAGAAACAGCAAAATCAAAAGATTAATTGGATTTGCACGTGGAGTTTCTGCTACAAGCTGCTGCCAGTGTTTCCCCCCACCCTCCCCTCCTCTCCCCATCGTGCCTGACGGTGCAGCAAAGCTGAGCTGTAAACACTGCTGAGGTGGGGACCCAGGGAGGATGCTGGGGAGGTGGGGACCCCCCTCACAGTGGCAACGCAGACTGGCAGCTACCTGCATGCTCCTCCTTAAGCAAGTTCTTAAAATGCCTCACAAGGATTACAGTAAAGAGCTTTATTGTCAGGAGGGAGCGAGATGGGGATTCAACCACTGAGATTTTTGAGGAAGAGACGCCTGGGAAGGGAGAGGCAGCAAAAAAAGGAAAGAGTGGGGGGGGAAAGAGAGGGCTAATGATGTGCTAAAATGCAACAGCACCTTCATGAAATATTCACTGCCTCAAACGCGTCTAATATTAAAGATTAAATGTCCTGGGATTTGTCCTAGCGACTTCGAAGCACTGATTTATGATCTGTCAAAAGCTGCTAACCTCATGATTCATAACAGGAGCAGCAGGAACATTGCTGCTCCAAAGGGAAAGAGTTGGGAGAGAGATGGCAGCGCTTGGCCCTGCTCAGGCTCTGCTGTGCCTGGGGGCTGGGGCGGTCTCAGTGCAGGAAAACACGGGTCCTAATGGCTCCATCAGTGATTTTAAAAAAAGAAAAGTTATTTTTTCCTTGGGTGCTTAGTACGCAAGTTTCCCCAGCCGTGCTGTGGATCATTAATTCCTGGCGCTTATTACATAACAAATATGTGCTCTGCAAATGAGAGACATCTCAAAGTGCTTGCAAAGCAGAGCTGGGAGTCTTGGGGCACTGGCTCACTCTCAGCTCCTGCCACAGAAATTAGAGCAAGTAAAGAAAAAACACCGACAGAGGTCAGCATCCCATGGCCCAAACGCCTCCCCCATATCTATGGCTGGGGGTGCTGGGTGGTGAACCCCCTTGCCACGGTGCAGGAGGGTTTATTTTGTCTGCTGGCTTGTTTACTGCTCCGTCAGTTTGGCATCAGAAGGAGGAACTCTATCAACCAGGGGAAATATTGATTTTATTGACTCCAATCCTGGAGGTTCAGCAGCTACAACTGGTGCTCAAGACTTTATTGGGAGGTTTATTGGGAGGTTTATTTCAGTAAGTGAGAGGGCAAGTGGTGGCACCAGCTGGGGAGGAGATCCAGGGCAGGAGAGAGTGGGGATCAGCTTTCCACGGATTTCCCAGGGTAATCTACACCCCTTTGGCAGGGTTTTGGAAACTGGATAGGAGGGCTCCCAGCACAGGGTCAGCTGAGTGCTGCAGTGGGCTGGAATACAGAGGACTCCAACACCTTGGGTCAGATGTTTTAGAATTTATTCCTCTGTCAAGAACCATGAATTGACAATTAGTGGGGCTTCCAAAAAATTCCAGCAGAACCTGCTGTGCTCTTGCAAGTCCTCAGGAGCTTTTGTCCTCTCCCCAACAGCATCCACCTTCCTTCTTTGGCCCCCCAAACTACTCTGTTATTTCAGTCTGTCCCATTCCTTCCCAGAGACAATGCTGAGTCAGGGAGGATGCTGAGCCTGGCTAAACCCCATGGAATGAGAAACACCTGCTAAAGTGTCTGGAGTGGGGGGAACAGGGTTCCCATATCTCTAAGCCCTCTTTAGGGTGGGTTTTTCAACATACTGCTAAAATAAATCAAACCATCAAAAAGGCCAAAATAAAGAGTCTTTGTTCAAAGCAACTGCATCCGAGATGGACACAGTTATCCACTCAACCTTGCTGCAGCTGAGTTAGAATTCAAGCTGAGCTTGAAGCCAAAGTTAACCAAAGTAACCAAGTTTGACAAGTAACTGCACCTGGAGCAGGATGTAATTTCCACAGGTCCTGCACACGCCTCTGTGCAGCATTCAGCTGCTGCAGGAGCACAAATGAATCAGGATCTACCAAGCCCCAGGACAAGAATCCTGCTCCCAGTGCCTGCACCCTGCCCCTGGCATGCACAGTCCTTCCTCTGCCTTTGGATTCAGAAGCCACAAACCAGGCTGGATAATCCATGGCAATCATTCAGCTGTTACAGCCAAAGGAAGCATCACTGCTCACTCAATATAAATGAGGGCAGGTCCCAGTGCTCAGCTCTGGAGGTAATATTGTATTTCCAGTGTGTTATTAAACAGGTGGAGGGTTTAGTTCTCATTTTTAATTGAAAAGCTGGAAGTTGCTGAACTATTCCTTCATTACACTCTCCACACTGTGCTGCTGCTTCTGCTGGAATGGGGAATGGGGTCTCACACTGCACCCACACCCTCCCTGCCCATCCCCACAGGGCCTGGGAGCAGCAGAGCAGGGCTGCAGGGTGAACCATCAGCAAGCCAGGGTAAGCCTGTTAGCCTCACTATGGAGAGACTGATCCGTGGTGATAATGCTGCAAGAATCCCCCTAATCCACCCACCCAGTGCACAGCAGGAATGGAGGCTCCCAGAGCCCCTGTGCTCCCAGGGAAGCTGCTCTCTGCTGTCACTGACACTTTTATTTAAGGAGCTGGAGGAGCTCTGGCAGTGGTGGAGCAAAGCTGTTGCTTGTCAGCCTTCTCTTGGCACTGCTGGTGTCCGTGATTCCCTCCTGGCAGCACCTCCAGTGCTGGCACTCACCCTTGTCCTGGAGGAATGCCCTGCTGTGCCAGGGCTGTGCCCCAGCTGCACAGGTACGTGCTGGGGACAAGGCCAGACCCCAGCTGGGGTGGCAGCTGATCCCAAAGGCTGTGGGGCTACAAACACACACCTTCCCAGCTGTGTGAGCACTGCACAAACATGCTCACACCCGTTTCAGGGCTGCCTCTCCCACCCAAAGGGATACAGAGCTCAGCCCCAGTTTTTGTGTCCACTCTTCTCTGGACATACACACCCGCTGCAGGGAACACACCAGCCCCAGCAGAGCATCCTCAGTGCCACTGAGCCTCAGAGCTGCAGCACCACACTCCCAGTCTCCCAGTAAAACTCTCTGAAAAGCTCCTCTTCTACCCCTGACACCTGCTGTTCCTGCTCTTCAGGGATGGCACTTTCCAAACCTGAGCCTCTGCTTCATCCTGATGAGAAATGCCACTTCTCTAGAAGCAGCTTAGAACTCTAGGAACAAGACAAAGAAAGTGGCTCCTGCCCTGCTGGCCTGACACAGAGCATGGAGGGAAAACCGGGAGTGAATTTGACAGTTATCCCTCCTCTACCCCTGCTGCAAGCCACCCTCCTCACCCTCACCCATCACAGCACCTAAGCACAAGCTTAACCTCCAAGGATTGTGCCTGAGTTTAAGCTCTGCACAGATTTAATTCTCATTATCATCTGCTCAGCTCCTACACCGCACCTCCAAGGAACACATGAGCTGATGCAAGGAAGCAGAGAGGTCCCAAGGGTGGCCTGTGTGCCACAGCTGTCACCTTCTGGGCTGGGCACTGCCCCAGAGCTGGCCATGGAGGGGTGAGAAGCCCCTGCAGCACCGGTGGATGGCCTAGTCAGGGGATGGGTTCAGGAGCAGCTCCATACAGCAAAACCCATCCCTGTTCCCTCCTCCCTGTGCTCTTTAGACAAGCACAGAAAATGCCATTACAAGAACATTAGCAGCTGCAGGATTAAACACTCTAATGGCAGAAAATGAGAGTGCAAAGACAGCACAGATAACCTTAACTCGGCCCCTTGCAGGCACGAGTTTTGATTGCTGTTTATGTATAACACTTCAGCCTGGAGCTAAATTAGCTTGGGAGTTAACTGCCTCCTGCCCTGCTTGGTGCACCAGGCAAGCTGTGCCACCACAGGAAAAGGAATGGCATATTACATGGGTTTTGACCAAGTTATTAAACTCCATGCCTTAGAGAGACAGAAACTCGTCCTATAAAAGTCTAAGTCAATAAAGGCACCGGATCCTCCAACGGTGAAAATAGATGAAGAGCACAAGAACAAACAAATATTACTTGATGTGCACAGAACCTGCATGCTATTCAATTGAACTATAGGAAGGGGTGGCTGTTTCCATAAACACAAATACACCCTCAGCAAGGTTGGGCATCTCCTGATTTACATGCTCAGCTCTGCAACCTCCAAATCCCCTTAACAGGTTGCCCTTAAAAAAAATAGCTCTGTGTAAAATGACTTTCATCTGCCTCCTGCCCACAACACACCCCTGTCCTACCCAGGCAGCAGTACCATCTGTGGCTCTGGTGACAAACTGGCCTATTTGGACAATGATGGAAACCTTTTTTTTTTTTTTTTTTTGGGGGGGGGGGGGGGGGGGGGGGGGGGGGGGGGGGGGGGGGGGGGGGGGGGGGGGGGGGGGGGGGGGGGGTTCCAATTGTGGATGCAATGAGAGAATTTTGATGAAGAAAAGCCTGATTTATAGATGGGTAAAAAAAAAAAAAATCCAACACATTTGCACCTGCTAATCAAGGTAGCTATCCATCTCATTTATGCCACTGCTCCAGCAAGCCTGACAGCACAAAATCAGAGGCTGTTTCTTCCAGCATTTGGCCCTGAGGGACTGATTCTCCAGCAGGTCTCTTCAGCAATGCCCACAGAATGTGCAAGTGAATCGGTTTTGTGCATACAAAGCAGGTAATTGTGCTCACAAATCAGGATTTGCATATGCTGCTGGAAAGGGATGCTCTCATCAAGCCTGGTGAGGGAGGCCAGCGAGGCAGCAAGCACTCCTGGAATTTACCCAGGGGTATCCCAGTGTGTGGCACCGGCACTGCTCCCACATCTCTTCAAAATATGGAGAGTGAGGAGAGCTGACAACCAGTCCCACAAGAAAACAAACCTTCCCTGCTCTGGTCTCAAACAGCACAGGCAGCACCTGCCAGCAGGATGGGGGATTTTGGCTGAACATCTCCAGCCAAGGAGCACATCCTGCCCCAGAGAGGTGCCTGTCCCATCTGACGGGGCAGCTGGACACGGTCACCGTGTCACATCTCAGCAGCGTCCATTTGTCTCTGGATCTGCAGTCAGACCAACCAGCCTGGCTGTTTCCAAGGCAGGAGGGATGAGGGAGATGACATTTTGCTCATGTGCAGATGTCAGTGCTCCCTCTGAAACGCTCTGATGAGCTGGGGCTTCACAACACAGGTTTCAGATTTGTCAGGGGGGCAGCAATCATTTAATTACAGAGTGAGTCACACGACAGAGACGCAAGGGAAGGCAAATTAAGGTCAGGCAACAAAGTGGATTTTGGCATTTCCTAGTGTTTCATAGTTTTCACGGGGAATTATTCTCCACACTGAAGGAGTACTGGGTGTCCAGAGTCACAAGTCAATACATTGTGCAGACAAATGCCATCCCAAACTCCAACCCAAAGAATGTGCTGGGATAGGTGAGAGCTTGAGTGTCACCAGAGAGAGCATGAGTGACCTGGGGCTCTCTGTCCAAAGGTGTGCCAGGAGCCCATGGCACTGCCCGCAAGGATAGGGGTCCTGCCCACAGAGGTCTGTCTACACCCAAGGGAGATTGGGACAAGGCTGCATCCACAGTGCTCTGGATGGCTCCAAGGGGAAGGCTGAAGGCAGATTAGCCATAAATGTGCTGGAGGACTTCAATGCTGGCTCTGCTGCTCTTCACAGGGGACACTTTGAAGGCTTTCAGCCTCCAGAGAGGACAAACTTCAGTCCATCATTCTCACGGATGCTCTGTCCAGTCTGAGAAGGCAGAGGACAGGGGAATCCCTGGCACCCATAGCTTGGGATGCTCACAGAGAGGATAAAATCCCTGACCCAAAAAGGTTGAAATCCAGACAGGATTTATGTGCTGCCATAAAACCACAGGCCTTCCTCTCTCATGGTGATAAAAATAAATCACCCTTAAAAATAGAACGACATTAATAAAAATAAATCTGAAAGTACATGCAGTGTATCCTGGGGTTACAGTCTGCCTCAGCCTGGTGGAGACACTTCTCACCAGTTAAAGGCTGGTCAATGGTGATGGACAGACATGGTGCACTGGGGTACAGGGTCAAGGAGGTACTTCCAAAGGCCTAATTTCAGTTTTTGTGAAGTCTGGACCTCTTAAGGGAGTCTTAGATTTAGGCTATGAAGGTCGGCAGCCCCATCAGCCAGTCCTGCTCGATCCATGCGGATCCAACTGGCAGAAAAAGGAGAAAAATTCTGGTTTATTCATGTGCACACTGTCAGGCTGGAAAGAGGGGGAAGAAGCCCATGGACAGATTCCCAGAGAGGGACCTGAAGGCTGAGATGCAGGCTGCTCTGCCCTCACCATGAGCAGGCAGGGACCATGGGCACCAGGGCTGGGAACGCAGAGCAGCTGCCGAGGTTCAGCTCCAGCACAATCCCGGGATAACGAGCATCTCTCCCTTCCCTGCAAACAAGCTCTGACACATCCTGCTCAACTGTGGGGCATCCAGCAAAAGCGACAAGCTGCTCTGGGAGCCGGGGTCACAGCAGGAGCAGCAGCTGGGCCAGCACGGGAGAGCAGCCGCTCCTCACAACCGAGACCACAGCAGGATCAGCCAGCCCTGCTCACTGCCAAGGACAGGGTGGTGAGGGGAGCCACGGGGCTCTTCCAACAGGGGAGTCATGGTCTGCCTCCATACGGTCTCCCCGTGGTTTCTGCTGGAGGCAGAGCTGTTTCTCTCCTCCTCTGAACCAGGGGACAGCTGAATGCATCTCCCCTCTCCCACTGAGGTGGCTGTGTTTGCCAATGCCTGAAACAAAAATCCTTTTGCTCTGCGACATCTGGATGAAAAGAGCCTCCTCCTGCACCACCTCCATCTGTCAGCGTGGCTGTTGGCACCTCCCAGCCCTCCTTGGGGCTTTAGGTGATGCCCAGGGCTGTCTTCACAGGGAATTCATTCAGCATCACCCTTCTGCTGCAGCCATGCCTGCCAGTGCCTCTGTGCAGACAAGCCTTGAGGAACAGGAATGCTAAGAAGAGAAGATTGTGTTGACTAGGAAAATTAGTTTGTAAGACCAAGTTCAGTATTTGCATCTCAACTGAGCAGGGAGGGATGAGAACAGGGTCACCCCCACCACCCCATGAGGTGTTCATGACTCTGAAGGATTTCTTGTTTTAATCCACCTATTAACGACAGTCAGGGGCTTTGGGAGGCTTAGGAAAAGCCTTCTCCACAGTGAGCCATCCTTTAAACCCTGTGGCAGAACCAGACACCAACATCCTTACCTGCAGCCATGAATCATACACACATGAGGTGAAGAAGCTCACGGCTGAGGGGGAAGCAGCTCACATGGAGAGCTGGGACTAAGGTGGGATGGCACCCCTCTGCAAGGAGATGGGGTTTGGGTGCTCTTCAGACACTCAGCAAGGCAGGACCACCAGGGACACTTGTCTCCACACCACCAAGAAGGCATCCAGTGCAAGGCTGATGAGCCACTGGTGAGTCACAGCACAAAAACCCAGCACAGTCCCTGAGCCACCTTCCCATGCAAGGTCCTGTCATCCTGCGTTGTTTGCTGTGCTCTGTGTTCTTGGCTCACTGCACATTCCAGGACACCCATGTGTCATCCAATAAAGACAGAAGGGAAGGTGAAATTTGTCCTTTGCCCAGCCCCACAGCTGGGTTCCAGCAGGGCTGGCTGCTGCTCCACAGGCAGGTGCTGCACACCAGCAGAACACACTCAGCACAATTCTCATCTAGAGATGAGGAAGGATGGCAGAGTTCACAACTCCACCAGGAAGGGCTGGAGGACAGATCCAACCTGGGTAACCACCAGGCAGGAGTAGGCACTAATGGGAATTGTGGTGCTCTGCAGTGAAAAAGGCCAGAGAAGAAAAGGGATGGAGATGGGATAAATTCACAAGTAGGTTTGCCAGACTGGACAGCAGAACAACCCAACTCAGAAGCAGATAAACTCCACGTGCCTGCAGCTGTCACACCAAAGAACTGGTAAATCCACCATTTCAGATCCCCATCTTGTGCCCATCTTCACATTTTGCTGATAGTGGTCACCACTTTGTGACCCTGCTAGCACCTCTCAGTCCCCACGCCTACCACCAGGCTAGAGCAGAGGTGAGCCATCAAAATACCCAGTGACAGACCTTCTCCTTCACATCTCCGAGCTTTCCAAGGTTTTCACTCTTGCCCAGCTTCCCTTACCTGTGTCTTGGTCACAGAGCTGCTCACAGGCGTCAGTGGTCCTCTGCCCACACAGGTCTCTCACCCAGGGGGACGTGGCATTGATCTGATAGTACAGGGACAGCTTGGCTGGGTTAAGCCAGTCAGAGATGTCCAAGTAGCTCCCCTCACTCACAACGAAGCTGCTGCCTGGGGGGAATGGGGGAAAAGTGTGTTAGGTGAGTGTGGAAATCTGAAATAAAAGCCCCAAGTATGCATTTTGGCCCAACATCAGAGCACTGCATTCTTCAGGAGCTGCTGTGATGACAATATCTGTAAAATAATAATGAGTTCAATGACAGCTGGTCTCAAAGAACTTCATTTGACCATTCCTCTCCAGAGGAATGTGCTCCAGCAAATGGTCCACCAGCTCCTCTGCCCAGACACTTCCCTACCCTTGCACTACTGGGATTTGATTCCCAGGTCTCTGCAGAAATGAGGATCAGTGTAATTATCCTGATGTGTAATCAGAGCATCAGTGCCCCAGCTCAGGGAGGAGTTGTCCTGGAGGCACTGGAGCTCAGGGCACAGATGGGCAGCAGCAGCAGGGCCTGTTCACCTTTTGTAGAAGGTGAGTGGACTGGCCCAACACACAACTTCTCGTGTGAGTTATCTCATACCAGACACTCCCCCACCCTCTCCCTCATGTGAGTTAGAAGTTAATTCCTGCCAAAAATATTTTCTTACAAAATCTTATGCTTCTTTATTTTGCGAAATGTATTTTTCCCCACTGGCGTCTGGGAATATGCATCATCTAATTAGCCAAATAGATTTTCAGTTCAGCCCAATCATTTCCTTATCTAACATCTGAGGCCCAGCATCGCTTGGGGGATTTTGCAGGCACAGAGGTCCTCATTAACTCTGATCTTCAATTACATTGATTATAAGACTGCCTCCATAACAGTGCTGCACAGATCAGAGAGGAGCCAAAAAACCTCTGCCATTAAGTGGTGTTTTGCAAAACTTACCATGGTAAAAGCTTCTAAAAAGAGGGGAGAAGAAACCTGCAAGGAGGAGAGGGCAAGGGGAACTGCCAGGTAGCACAGGAGCCCACAGCCACCTTTCCACTAAGTCTGAGGACATGCAACATGGGCAAAATTTGCAACTGCTGTCTGAAGATTGAAATCCTTCTCAGAGATTACCCAGAATAGCAAGTTTACAGATCCAGAGCCTATTGTCATGAAACTGCAAGGCTTATGGCCCTTAGTAAAGGACTAGGACACCATTCTTTGAAGCACCAACTTACTTTGATGAAAGCCAAAAGATTAAAAAAGCAGGATGATCAACCTGCAGCAGCAGCCACCCCACATGAACCTGCTTGAATAAAAACTCTGGATCTCCTTTTGAAGAGGATCCCTGATGCTTAGCAAGAGGGAGCCCTTCTCACCCTCATCCTGCACCACATTATCCATGCAAAGGATAAAACAAGCAGAGCCTCGAGTCAAGCATCCCAGCGAGTGACCTCATTTTCAGGCATCCCAAGATCTCAGCACCATCCAAATCCAAGCCCTAATTTCCCATAAACTTAGGTCTTTGACACTCAGATGTTTATATACCACAAACATATTCACAGGCGCATCTCTACACTCAAAGCCAGTGGAGGCTGCCAAGCTTCTGACTGCTCAAGTAAATGAGAATTAGACATCAGAATCCAGCAGCTCTGGAGACACAGCAAGGCAGGAGCTGCCCCACCAAGGCTGCAGGATACATCTCAATCAGACACAAGGCAGCAGTAAATCACTGGGTAAACCCCCCAGTGCCACTGCAAAGTAGAGAAACACTGAGCACAAAGAAGTTTCTTAGAGCCACGTAGTTTTATCTCTAATTATTCTTTTCAATTAATTTTTAAAGATAGCCTTACATACCAATAACAACAGTTGCTGGTTTCTTTTCCCAAACAGAAATGCATCGTGCACCCTTTGGGAGTGTTTACTGTTTACATGTAGGTGTCTAACTAGTAACCTGTCAATTTTGTTTTCCTCCTGATTTCCGCAGCTCCCTAATAAAGAGCAAGGCTTGGGAAGCACGTACAGTTGTTTTGAGACTCAGCTACAGACAACTCCCTCTGCACCCAAGGACTGAAGAGCAAAACCAGTAGCTCTTGATTAAATCCCTACTTAATGAACCCCACTTCTGGTTAAAATACAGCTTGGAAGTAACAGAAGCAAACCCAGCACAAACCAGACACATCATTTGTACTGAGGGATGAAGGTGGCTGGAGCTGGCAGAGGATCTTGGCCCAGGACCTGCTGCACCTGCTCCATGGGCAGGTGGGTGATGGAGGGGTGACCTCTGGAGCTCCCCAACATGCAATCATTCAGGTGGAAAAGATCTCTCAGATCATCAAACCCCACTCTTCCCCCAGCACTGCCAGGGCAACCAAATCATGTCCCTAAGTGCCACATCCACAAACCTTTTAAATCCCTCCAGGAACGGGGACTCCATCACTGCCCTGGGCAGCTGTGCCAGGGCTGGACAACCCATTCTCTGAAGAAATTTTTCTTTATATCCAACCTAAACATCCCCTGGGAGAAGAGGCCAGACCCCACCTGGTTGCACCCTCCTGTCAGGGAGCTGTAGAGAGTGAGAAGATTTCCCCCAAGCCCCCTTTTCTCCACCTCCCTCAGCTGCTCCTCCTCAGACTTGTGCTCCAGTCCCTTCCCCGACTCCAGTTACTTTGAAGATTAATTACTTATTTTGATTTTAGTAAGCCTGATTGAGAAATCATCATCATTATCAGGTTTTTATGGGGGTTTGTTTGTTTGTTTCTTTGAAAAGCAACAGTGAAAATATTTCAATCCAAAATTCCTGAATTCACGCTCAGTGTAAAATGGAGATTTTTCTACCTCAGCCTGAAAAAAAGTCAAACCCAGGGAAATTAAAGGTTATAGTTTCCTTCCTCTTCTTTCCCTCCTTTCTTCCTTCCTTTTCTTTTCCTCCCTTTCCTTCCTTAGAGGAGGGAAGGGACAACTTCCAGCAAGGAAACTTCTCACATCTCTGAAGCTGAGTGTGTGGCAAGATTTTGAGAGACATTCACAGACACCCTCATCACCTTCGCTCCCACTGAAAACACAAACAAACAAACACCCCAACCTCGATCCCTTTATAGCTTGCCTGTGAAATAAATAACAGGAAAACACATTCTACAAATATTTTGAAAGCTAAAATTCTGATGATTTCAAAGCCTTTTCACAAATTTTTTCTCTTCACTTTCAAAGAATCCACACACAGAAAAGAGTTTTTCAAAAGTCACCATCGTGTACATATCAAAACCACCTTGAAAAGCTCAGAAAGGGTAGGTTGAGGAACAAATCCTTTTAGAAACTACCAAGAACAAACATTTTCCAAGCAAGAGCTGTTTCAAACACCGTCAGCTTGCTGGGAACATCAGCTGGATTTGTTTTCCACAACTGCTGTCTCTGGATGGAGGGAAGGGGAGTGATGGGGAACTTGAGGGGGGTAGAACCCACTACAAACCAGCCTCCTAAAACCTTCCTTGAGGACCTCAGACCCTGCTAAATCACCCCCAGACCCGGTCTGAAGCACCCCTTCAGCTGCAAATCCCCAGAGCAGGTCCCAGCACAGACACTCTGAAGACGCCTGGAGGGACTGTCCACCCTGCTGTCCCCACTGCCAACCTCCCAGGTGTCCTCCTAGACACAAATTTCAAGCTTCCCACTCAAAGGCTTGCTGAAATCTCCCTTGAATGGATATGTTCAGGTCTCAGGGTAAAGCAACCATCAACCAACCAAGTGAATACAGAAACAAAACGACAACTCAGCACGCAGCACCACCTCCCAGGAACCCTTTACCAGGACACGTCCCTCAAATGCTGTTGGAATTACGAGCCAGCCAATGCCATGGAGCAGCGTGGAGAACACCAGGACACAGCTACAACCCCCTCCTAGCTCCACAAGGTCCAGCAGCCCCTCAGGGGATTGATTTGTTTGGGTTTCTCTGTGTGTGTTTTCCACTCCCCCGTTCCTTTCCAAACACTGATCAAAGCTGGATGAGTTAAGGCAGCATCAGAAGTTCATGTCTCTCATGCTGGGGTCTCCTTCAAAGTTCAGTGGAATTGCTTAAGCCCTGACAAAAGAGGCTTGAAGTTTTGACATTTCAAAAATCATTTTCAAGAACACAACAGGATAAAACAGCTCAGAAGAGATATCTAACAAGGGAAAAGAACAAAGCACCCAAAAGGCAGCCAAAAGGGTTTGGCTTTTCCTTTCTCTTTCTTTTCAAGGCAAAAGATCAAAATGTAATTTTTATTTTTTTTTTTTGAAGAACATCTATTTATTCCTCTCTCTGCTCTTTTTTGTCATCTTTGGTCCATTCACTGTTTTTTGGCCAACAAAACTCCTTTTCATCTAAAATTAATATTTTGTGTTGGGAAGCTGTGGGAGGTCATACTATAGGGTTGCTATTAATGTATCCAGCCCAATGCTACCATACAGTTCTAATTCTGTTACAGATAGTTTTTATAAACACTAGAGGAAAGATGATCCCTCTGGCTTCATTCTATAGGTACAAAGAATAACCCTATTTGATTTCTTTAGAGACCTTTTTCTTTCCCTTGTTAAACTTGAAAGAACATTGCCCAAAGAGACAACTCCTCCCCTATCAGCTCTCCCTTGATCAGCTCTCCCTCTCCTGTCCTGGGCCCAGGGCATGAAAACTTCTGCTTCTAAAATTTCTCCCAGAAAATACCAAAGAGCTGGACAGACTGGGTGCCCAGGACACACATGTGCTGACTTAAGCAAGGAAATGTGTCTTGGGGCAGGACTGCACCCACAGACTAATACAGTGCTCAGTTTCACCATCCCTCTCCTACCCAGTGCAAAACCAGGCGATTTGGGGATAATTTAAATAGTTTTAAGTCAAACTCTAAGTTCTATAGTCTATTTTGAATCCAGGGACAGCATCACACCAGGTTAAAATCCAAGACAACCCACTTTACTATTTTTTTTTATTATTTTTCTCTTCGAAAAAGATGAAATTCTTAAACAGAAAGTTATGATACAAAGATTAGAAAACAGCACAAGCCTATAGACACATCTTTCATTCAGTCCTCCCTCAGCTGAATCACTCAGAGTTTATCTCTCACGGTGCTTGACTCCAGGGTGTATTTTCAGCACATGAACTGCACCCAAGGGCTCTCACCTGCCCAACCCAATGTTGATCAAACCTGGAGACCCCCATCCCCTTGAAACACCATTAATCCTGCCAGAGCTTTCCACCCTGGCAAAGCTGAAGCCAATTAGCAGTACATGTCTGTGTGCAATTACAGCTCAAAGTGGCACCACCTTTCCTGTGGGAGGAGCAGGGTTACAATTTAAGTGTTAAATTGCACTTCCTTGATCATTCTGACAGACTCTTTCTTTGGGTTTTCTTGTCAGTCAGTCTTGATTTCTCCACGGCTGAGCTCCTGACAAACAACAAATGTATTAACAAGGCAGGTGATGGCTCAGCCAACTTCTCCTAAACTTAAGCAAGAAGGAATCTGCCCACCCTGCCTTGTGGTCAAGCTCAGGCTGCCAAGAGATCTCCCATGGCAGCTTTAGACAAAGCAATTGTGGAGGTGTTGGTAAGAGCACATCTCTGTCCTCAGAAGTCATCTGGGCCAGCAGTGGCTGAGACAGAAATGAGACTTCTGAGAAAATACAAAAAAAAAACCCTTCTCCTTTATGCTCTGCATCTCCCAACTCCCACGCTGCAGCCCAGGGCTCTCTAACAGTGACGCTCTCCAGATATCAGAAAAGGGTTCAGGGAAATCCAGCCTAAATCTAATCACATCACAAAGCAAGAGGAGCTGTGATAAGCTTGTTGTATGAATGGAGAAGTCAATGTTTGCATCTCTCCATCCACGGGAGGGAGAGCAGGTTAGCTGGTCAAAGACGTGCCGTCCCTCCCAAATCAGAGGGTAAATGGTGTTGGTAAAGCTCAGCAGGTGCCAGGAGATGCCCCCTCCCCACAGGGGTGGGCACCCGCTGCCTCTCTCAGGATGCAACACATCCCAGCTCTGGAGCAGCTCCTGCTGACACCAGCTAAATGCCAAAGCCAATCCAATGCCAATCCAATGCCAATCCAAAGCCAATCCAATGCCAATCTCATGCCAATCCAATGCCAATCCCGCTGGCTTTGCTCCAATGAATCCTGCAGAGGAGAAGGAAGAAGCATTTGGCTTCCCTTGCAAATGGAGCTGCCCCAGGAGCTGGGAATGCCTCTGGCAGGCACAGGGCTGGGGAGCTGGGCAGCAGCCGAGCAGGTTCACAAGCCTGTCAAAGCCACGATAAAAACATGATGTACTTCAGCCTCCAGAACCTTATTAGTTCTTCATGCAAAGAGCGTTCGTGCTGTAAAACCGTCTTGGAATCCCTTTGATCCACGCTGATACAGTTCATAAATTGATGTTAATATTTAGAGTTCATGTCTGGTAACACTGCAGCCATTTGCTCACATTTTCTTGCCAGGCAAGCAGACACGGGAGCGGGAGTGAGCTGTAACACAGGCACGGAGGTGACCCTGCTGATTACGAGCTCCTGAAATAAAATGCAATTTGTAAAGCTGCCCCCAACCACGGCCACCTTACAGGAAACACACAGGGCCTGGAGCAGCCAGATGTGACACTGAGTCTGCAAGAAAGTGTTGCTTCTGTCAGAGCCCTGACCCAGGTCTCCACAGAGCAAAAACCCTGGGAGGAGAAAACAGCAAAAGAAAAAAAGTATTTCAAACCAATTCCTTCTGCTGGTTTCAGAGGGGACTTATGGATCTGGGAACAGCTGGTGAACATGGGAGACCCCAATTTCAGAATCTTTCTGAAAGCCTGAAAAGATCACAGCATCACAAAATGCTTTGGGTTGGAAGGGACCTTAAAGATCATCGTGTTCCACCCCTCTCCCACTGGCAGGAACACCCTCCACTGGACCAGATTGCTCAGAGCTCCACCCAGTCTGACCTGAGATAGCTTTGAGACCAGATCTCTTTCTCCATCCTGGTACAAACCTGGGGAGCTTCACCTGTAAATCAGAGAGTGTGTCCAGCTTCTCCTTGCTGCCAAAGGGGATGGGGACACAGCCAGTTCCCCACCTCCCGTGGCTCATCTCTGTATGGCCTCATGTGCAGCACACCCTGAGTGCCCTGAGGGCACGAGGTAATCCTTGGTCACCTCCAAGAGCTGCAGAAGACTGAGCAGGAAATGTCAAAAACAAACAGTTTAAACCAACACATTTAATTAACACCAAAATGAGAAGTTGTTGTGAGTCCCAACAATTGCAGTCTGCAGAGCAGTCTTCAGGGAAAATTAACACAGGCTGCTAATAGCAGCATCCAATTCACCAGCATCTTGGAGGAGACAGTGGTGGGGGAAGGTAGAAAATAATCTGCAGAAGAAACAATTACTGATCAGCTGCGTGGCAAGGACAGCACGGCATCGTTCAGGCAGGCAGACGCGGATGCACAGAGATTTAAACAATAAACAAAAAGAAGCTCCCTCCACCTCTGCCATCTTGTCAGATGCTCCAACCCAAAACATGGTCTCAACTAGAAATTCCACTTCAGCCGGGCTCTTGGCTTTGCAAGGGGAGACCTGGGTTTGCTCTCAGGGCAGCATTCATCCTGGGAAATCCACACTTGCAGGAGGGACAGAGCCAACACACAGGCAGCTCATCAGGGTGGGGACACTGCCCCCACCGAGCTCTGATCCCACAGCAGGATCCCTGCCTGCCCACACTGAGCTCTGATCCCACAGCAGGATCCCTGCCTGCCCACACTGAGCTCTGATCCCACAGCAGGATCCCTGCCTGCCCACAATGAGCTCTGATCCCACAGCAGGATCCATCCCACAGCCCAGCGAGGTGCAGTGGGATCACCACAACTTCCCTGGCACACATCTCAGAAGAGGAGGGAAGAAGGCTGTAAATGCCCAAGATGTCTTTGACAAAAACCTGCTTTGTGCCCTTTGCTTTATTTCCACTTATAAAAGAAAGGTCTAGAAGCCCCTTGCTAAACGCAGCCCTTGGTTCCCTCTGCACCACTGGAGGATCTCACCCACCTCTCCCACTAAAGTACAAACATCCACCCACACCATATATAACCTCTCACAGGCTGTAAAAATGGGAAGCTTTAATTGATACTATATTTCATACTGTTGTGCAGCAAGGACATACTCCAGGCTGAGTCCTCCAGAGTATCTTTCTCCACCCTGCCTTCCCTGCAAGCCATTCCCATTGCTCCAGCTCTACTTTTTTGAATTACTGCTTACAAGTAAAAAACAAAACGAAAAAAACAACTATTGAATGTAGAGCTGAGTGGCCCCCATATTCATAAGAGGTTTTATTACTCAGATGGAAGGACTCTCTTTCCTTTCTTCCCCCCTTTGACACAGCTAAAGGGTCCTCTAAATAATGCCTTGCATTTCCATATCCTCATAAAAGCCACTACGGTTCTTTCCATAAATCTGAGCCACCTCTGAAATCAGAACAATTCCTCCTGCAAGGACTGTCTCAAAACACAAACCCTGGAGCAGCAGAAGGAAGGAGAGGATACTCCAAGCACTGTGTTCGAATAGAGAGGATTTAGAGGCACCAACTCGTTTCTGGGAAGCAGGAGGTGCCAGCCCTCCCTACCAACCACGCCAGCTCCTGCCAGGCTCTCCTTGATCCAGCTGCTCCATGAAGTGAAGGCACAGCAGCTGTGCAAAGCAGGCAATAACTGCTCAGCGGGGAGCGAGGCAGGGGCGCCCCATCAAATGAACAAAAGGAAGAAAACAAACCGAGGGAGAAATAAGGGCAATAGAGACAGGCTGGTTATTATAGAACTGCTGCTTGGAATATATCCTCCCAGCTTGGCTGCCAGTTGGCTTCTGGTCCCAGTCCTTCCCCTCCCCTTTCCCACCCTGCCACTCCAGCAGGCTCTGGAGCTGCTTTTTCTAACGCCATTCTTGCTGCAGCAGGAAAAGCTGCTCTTCTCCAAAGCTGGAGACATTTGGGGAGGCTTCCCCCCTCTTTCTTTTCTTGGCTCTGGCTGCTGGCACGCCAGAACTGGCTGGCATCTATTTAAAGTTTCCTTCAAAGCCGAGTTCTCATCGTCTAGGAGAGCGATTTCTTTCAGCCTCTGCCTTTGTTTGGCTTCTCCTGCAGAGGTGCCGGTAGCAGCTCCGCTTTCAGATTTTCCTTGGCTCCTGGTCCCTACTGAAATTCCACATTTCAAAAGGGAATGAGAGGGCACCACTCCCTCAAATGGGAACATCTCCTGTGAATGCACCATGGCTGCCTTCTCACAGAGAGTGCCTTGTCATCCTGTGCAGCACCAAAGGGAGCAGCTTCGGGACCCAGACGATTTCAGCGCACGGCGACACCCGCGAGACACGGTGCCACTGTCGGGTGCCGCACCAGAAGCTGCTTCAAGATTGATCAAAGCTCCCAGACTCTGCCAGGCCAAACACTTCAGCTCTGTTGTCACCTCGATGCCACAGGGATGCTGATGCCAACCCCCTTTAGCACTCTGTAAAAATCAGATTTAATCCCCCACGGGAGATCTCCAGGGAGGAGCAGGTCCCCTCTTCTCCGTCAGCATCAAACTGCAGGTGCTGAGCCTTGGCAAACAAATCCAGCCACATTTTCCTGGGTATCATTGAAATTTCCCAACCCAGCTCAGTTCTGTGATGTCTTTAAATGCTTTGTAATATTTTGCTGCCAGTTGGGTGGTGCCTTGGGATTTGTTGTTATTCAAAAAGAAGGGACAACTTTAAGAGCTTTTTCTCTTCCCAAGCAAGAGACTGTCATCACATAAAATGCTGAGATTTCAGGGAAAGTGATAGCCACTGCAAAATGTCTTGGCTGCTTCTATGTGAAGAATTTGACTGTTTCTCATAAAAAATATTTTAAAAGTTTTCACAGTTTGTAATTATATTTTACAGTTTCATTACAAAGCTCATTTTAATTCTTCTCCAAACCGTTGTTACCAGTCCTCTTGCCACTTTCTCTTCAGAAAAGTCATTAAGTCGGGACTGGAGATCATCCCATTTCCCCCAGTTTCAAGGATATTAATCTGCTTTATTGGTATTTCATTGTCATTTTCATTCGAGTGTTCCCTGCATTTGCATAATTTGCATTGCCACCCCTTTCCTGGTGACAAGTACAGGTTCGGCTTTCCACTTTCATTCTGTGGAGTCTCACTGCATTTTGTTTATTTTCTTTTTCAGGACACACTGTCTTTCCTGGGCCAGAACCATGAGCTGGGAGCAGGATGCTGAGGTCCTGTCTCCATCCCTGCCTTCCTGGCTGACCTTCAGCAAGTACCAGAACCAGTGTGAGCTCCCAGTCCCAGTGCTGAACTGGCCAGTACCCATCCCAAGGGGACACAAATTAGCACTGGAGCAACCTCATGCCCCAAATGCAGGAGTTTCTATTCTCCAGCTACTTGGAACCATCTGTGAAGATTTCAAACACTCATGTGTGGCTAGGACAATTATTAAAACCAAGGTGTAGACAAATCCCTTGTTTCAAATCCTTAAACCACAGAATGGTTTGGCTTGGAAGGGACCTTAAACATCCTCTTGTTCCAACCCCCTATTATGGGCAGGAACACATGCCACCAGACCAGGTTGCTCAGAGCTCCATCCAAACTAGCCTTGAACACTTCAAGGGATGTGGTGTCCGCACCTTGATGTTACCTTCAAGAACTCCACTGAACACGTGTTCAGTTCCTCCAGTGTGAGAACACAAAGTAGATGCTCTCCCCCTCTTTCCTACAAGGGCCAAGCTGTGACCACTGGGTGATCCCAGCTACCCAGAGACCACTCTTATCAGGGCTAACCCCACTTCAAACACACTGGTGACTCCCATTCTGCCATGGGGTAATGATTTCAACCCCTCTTCACTGGCCCCTGCAGCTCTCATGCCATTGTGTCTCTTTAACCATCCCCCCCCTCCTTCAAAATAATAATCCCTCAAGAGCTGCCCTCCACTCCAAAGCACCCAAAGCAGGGGCCTGTCCCAGAGCTGGCTGCACCAGGACACCCCAGCAGCTGGTGATGCACTGGCTGCATGCAGCACGTTTCTGGCAGAGAGAAAGTGCCCCCTCTGCATGCCCCAAGCAGTGAGACAAGTGCAGGAGCTGAGGAATTGGAACCGACTGAATAATGGGTCCTGTCTGCTGGAAGAAAATGAAATTTGCCCTTGTGTTACTGAAAACTTGCACTCGATGCTCACCGCACATTATAAGGAAAAGGTCAGTGAAACACAACAAATGCAAGGAGCCCAGTTGGAGAAAGCAATAAATAGTGACAGCAGCACTCGTCTAATTTATCAAAGCATCTCTGCCTTTGCTCAAACCCCAGTAACTTCCCCCCATGCTGCTGCAAGGGCTGGGATGAGCAGCTCTGCTGCTGCCTGTCTGTGCAGCTCCCAGGGCTCCTCAACGAGTTTGGAAGAGAACAGCATTATCCATCAGACACAATTAGCACCAATGATAACAACGATAATATTAATTGACACAACTGAGATTTTGGCCTCAGTGTCGCAGATGTGCTTGTGGAAAGGGAGATCCCTGCAGTCAAACACAGCTGGGGCACTCCCAAAGATAGGGATCTCCATGTCCCAAACACACCCAGAGGGGCAGCAGGAGGGTGTGGCCACAGCTCTCTGACCACAGAAAGCAGGCACAACTTTCCCAGGCATTGTGCAGGAAAGGCTGTGAGAAGATCAGAGAAAAGAATTAGAAACAATTCTTCTCTTCACTTGCTTCACCTGTTGTTGTGCACATGTGGAATGTGTTATGGAGATTTGTTTGCCAAAGGGTGATTTCTTAATTGGCCAATGGTGATGGTGCTTGGATGAATTGACCAATCTGGTCTGACTGTATCAGACTGTCTGTAAGGGGGATGTATTGTATTTGCGGGGTGCCCTGATGAAGGCAGGAATGATGAATCTGACTCCATGTTCTCAGAAGGCTAATTTATTATTTTATTATACTATATTATATTAAAGAATACTATACTAACTATACCAAAGAATACAGAAAGAATACTTACAGAAGGCTAAAAAGATAATAATGAAAACTGGTGACTCTCTCCAGAGTCGTGACACAGCTTGGCCCTGATTGGCCAAAGAGTGAAAACAACTCACAGCAGAACCCAGTGAAACAATCACCTGTGGGTAAACAATCTCCAAACACATTCCACATGAACAAAACAGAGGAGAAACCAATGAGACAAGAATTGTTTTCCTTTTTCTCGGAGCCTTGTTGGCTTCCCAGGAGAAAAATCCTGGGAAAAGCGATTTTTCAGAGGATGTGAATGCCACAGCGATGGGTTTCTTAGTAAGTATAGTATAACAAAGTGATTGATCAGCCTTCTGGAATCATGGAGCCAATGCTAATTATTACCACAACAGGGATGCCATGCCACGATAGGAGGGTCTTACCATCAGCAATGAAGTGCTCGGGGACGTGGAGCGTCACCTTGACGGTCAGCGGGCAGGAGAGCTGCGAGCCGCAGACCACGGCCAGGACGCAGGAGCTGACCGCGATCAGCGTCAGCGCCGTCTTGTTCACAGGGCTCTTCATGGAACCTGCAAGGCACACACAGGGGTGGGTGGGTGGGTGGGGGGCCAAAAGGGAAAGCTGTACCCAGGGCTTTGTCAGCAGAGGCAGGGGAGCACCAGCATGGGAAAGGCAGGCATGGAAAACAAGGATGGGAGCTCAGCAGGAGTCTGCACACCCCAGGGTTCCCATCACACCTTGTATGGCACAGGGCTTCATTTGGCTAGAGGAGGGAGCCTCTCAAAAAAACCTGCTCAAAACCCTGTATAGACCCTCTCCCTGAGAACTTCTCCCTGGAATCACTCTCACACCTGCTGTGCCCTCCTGCTGAAACCACCATCACTTCTTGTCAACATTGGCTGGCTTGGCAACCCACTGTGAAACCCTCGTGGGGCAGGACAGGGTTAGGATGGCTGAATCACCATCAACAGCATCTGGGTGGGACAGAATCCCCAAGATTCATAGGGAATGTGGGGAAGCTGTGCCACACAGAGTCATCCAGAGAGACCTGGCTGCTCCAGAAGATTCAGCTGCTCTTATTGGATGCAGACTGGGAATGTCAAGTGTCCAAATGAGACCCTTTCTACTGATGGAGATGACCAAGAACTGTCCCAGACCACCAAGAGGTCTCCACTGCCCAACAAAGGAGTGTTTGGAGCCTGCATCCTGGAGGCACCCCTGGCCCTTGCTGCTGCTCTGACTGCACTGCATCCTCCACAGCCTCCTCATCCAACACCTTGTGCCAGCACCCCGCTCCGCTCCAAGATAACAAACAGCTCACAAGGTTCCTTCTCCAGGGCTTGAGATGCACCACTTGGAGAGTGTGTCCATGGCAATGAGAAGGCACAGCCCATTCTGGTGCAAGCTGAGATGATCCAGGGGCACAGCCCAGCAATGAACCCAGAGGCTGCACAGCCCATTCTGGTGCAAGCTGAGATGATCCAGCTGCTGGCAGAGGTGACCACAGCCCTGCTCAGGATTCACATGAGGACACCTCTTGATTTTTGGAAGCAGCCTCTCCCCACTTGCGCCCCAGCCCTTGTGCAAAGTGAGATTTAAAAAGCATCAGTTTGAAAACTGAATTGGAAATGGATCCAAGTCACCCCTTGCACACTCTGTGATTTGCCTAAAGCTGCTGCTGGAGGTGCTGGGGCCAGGGCAGGACCCTCATGCCCAGCACAACCTCTGCATCCCAGGCAGGGCACCAAGCCCCACCACAGCATCCCCAGGTTGGAGCCTGCACAGGGGATGCTCCAACCAGGATTTGTAGGACAGGAGAAGTGGCTGATCTGCTGGAAAATACCCCCATCACTGAGACCAACAGGAGCAAGTAAATTGATTATTTATGAAGCATCTTTCCTTATGCATGGATCATCTGAACAGCCATCCCACTCCTATTTCACAGCTTTACTGCCAATCCCCTGTGCCCCTCACCTTGCAATCCTCTTTTTTTCTTTTCCAATCTTTATTCATATCATCAGCATAAGTTAGCACTTCCATGGGAGGCAAAATCCTTCACTTGCTGGGCATACTGTGCCTGCCACAGCCCCTGCTTGGCTTGAAGTTATGACACGAATGCAAAAAAGAAAAAAGGCGGGGGGAAAGAAAAAAAAAAAAAAGGTAAGGAAAAAAGCCCCCCTGAGGATAAGTGGACAAAATCAAATATACAATGGACCAGACAACGCTGGATTTCACCCTTATAAATCACCTTTCAATCCAGGGTCTTAAAGTGCTTTGCAAACATTAAATCATAAATCCCTTATGAGTGAGACAAGTATTATCCCCTTTTCACAAAGAGCCCAAATCCCAGGTATGATGGCAGCTTTCACCAAACTGCAGCCAGAGTGGAGCTGGAGGAATTAGGATTTCACACCCCCATTGGTCCATGTGGCTTCTTCTCTCCCTGTGACTCAGAGGAGAGCAGCACAGGGGCTTGGAACAGCAAAAATCCTTTTACAGTTCCATGAGTTTGAGCTTGGCTGCTCAAGGAAAGGGACAATTGCTCCAAGTCTCCTGTAACTCCCTTCCCTCCTGCACTCTCTCATTTCCATCACTGCTAATCACTGACCTCTACAAGTGCCTGATGTTTGGTTTTGACCAACTGAACCAAAACAAGGGGGCTTCTGCTCGAGCACAAATTGGGTTTCCAGCTCAGCTCTTTATTGTTCACAACCAGTTAGCTGCCAGGTTTGAAGGGAGACTGCTGGAAAAGCATTTAAAGAGAGGGACTGGGCTTTTGTTTTCCATCTCTTTCCCTGCTCTGCAGACCACTGATGTTCCACCACTGCTGTGCTGCATTTAAACACCTATCTGGAGATAATCAGCTTCACTCCAAACCTTCAAAACCACAAGCAAATGTATTTTCAGCAAGGCCCTGCTAACCAAACCCATCTCAGCAGGTTTTCCAGGGCTTCACCCTGGTCCAGAGGTGAGAGAAATGGATCCCTTCCTTCTTCAGCCCAGGGAGGGGATCCAAACCCAGCTCAGGAGCTCAGGCAGCCCCAAATAAACCCAATGCCACAAATGAGAGGTTGGCCTGGCTAAGTCTGGGCTTTCCCTCCTCTCCTTGTCATCCCCAGGCTTTCAGGGAAGTGTTTGAAGAGCGGATTTGAAACTCCAGGTGCACCAAACAATCTGGTTTCAATGTCCTTTACCAAGAGGAGGAAGCTGGGTGGGGAATACAAGACCTTTATGGATGGTTGAGAGCCCCAGCACCCAACAGAAGTCCTGGTTTGTGTCTTGTGGGGTTCAAAAATCCCAGGAGGAAGATGGTAACCAGGCATGGCTGAGACCAAACTCAGTCCCCAGATCTCTGTCCCCTAATAAATGCTTCATATGTTAAGATCATGTCTCTATATCTTTAACCAAAGAGGTTTCTGGCGTGTTCTGAGAGGTTGCAACAAAGTGAATGGATTTCCAAGTGCTCACCCAGGCAGTTTTGAAGGGAAAAACTGGGACCATGGGGATTCCCAGGGAGTCTGCACCCAAGCAGTGGCAGGGCACACCATCAGGATGAAAAATATACTTCTATCCAGAGAGAAGTAACTTCTCCCCACAGCCCACAAAATTCAAGGAGTGAGAAGCAGAAAGGAAAGGCAAAGTGCTCCATTTCAGGGCAGAATCATACCTGACACGCTCCCTGCTGGTGGTCCAAGGGTGGCTTAATTAGACTGGAAAACAAGAGGAGTGTCCAGCACTGTGGTCAGAAGGACTCTGGCCACCACCACCTTCCCCACCCAGGATTTTTTTTGTCTCCCCTCAAACCCCAGTGCAAATTATCCTGGTGAGGATGTGAGCCCCTGCTCAGAAACTGCTTGCAAAGCATCACATTCCCCTGAAGATTTTTCACCTGCTGCAAGATGAAGATAAATTCAAAGCCACTGGTGTAAACACTCAGCAAACAGCCCCTCCAAACGCACCGTGTCTCCTTTGAAATATCATTTCCTCGTGCATTTAATTACTCACTGCTTTGTACACTTTCCTTCGCCCGCCCAAAAGACAAGGAGGGGGGAAAAAACCCAACAAAACTCTGGGCTCAATTCTTCTTAATATTAGCAGTACTGCCTAAATTTAGGAGGGAGAAGGAAAAAAAGAAACCACAAGGTGTGTTCAGAACACGTATGGATTTATGAGCAACACAAATATCCCATGTTCTCAGTAATATGCTGTTTCTAAATCAGGCTCATAAATACATGCTTGGGAGATTAGTCTATAAAAAAAAATAAACTTTAATTACCCCCTCTTTATCAGCACAGAGCCTGTGGTGTTAACCATATGTGGGTGTTAAACGCCAAGTGCTTTGCAATCTTCCCCACTCCCCCAGGAGACAATAGCATCACAGCATCACAGGGAACATTCCGTGGCCACTCGGATATGGAAATGTATTCCCAGCTCCTGAGGAAGATGGGGCTGGGGAAGGAGAGCGGGAGAACAGCGAGTGCTGGGAGAGCTTAGCAACCTCTACTGAGCTGTGCTGCACACAGAGCACCCAGCTCAGGGACAGCAGCATTCCTGAGGACAGCCAGCCCAGCCCAGCTCGGGGACAGCAGCACACCTGGGGGAGACAGCCAGCCCAGCCCATCTTGGGGACAGCAGCACCTGTGGAGACAGCCAGCCCAGCCCAGCTCGGGGACAGCCCAGCCGACACCCCCGGGATGCTCCTGGAGCACGCCGGCAGCCGTGCCGGAGGAATCGGGCTCCTAATGATCCGCCCTTCTGTTCCAGCAGAGGCTCATTAACAGGACAGAGCAGCGTTTCCAGGACAGCCTCACACACAGACAGGTCCCGAGGTGTTCTGCGAGGGGCAGATTGTGTCCAATCAAGTCAAACGCCAATTAAGATGAGCAGTGGTTGTTGGCAGGAGGCTCTGGACATGGAGCAGCCCTGCATGGGGAGGAAGCAGCACTGCCTGTCTCCCCTCCTGCCCTGCAGCCTCCTCTTCCTCAGCAGGATGGTTCCTCTGGGGGATGGGATGGGATGGCAAATTGGGATGGGATGGGAAATTGGGATGGGAAACTGAGATAGGATGGCAGATCCTCTTTCCAGTCAGGCACAGCTCTCCTGCCTCATGACCCCACCAAGCCTTCATGCACTTCCCAGCCCCAGAGCCCCCTCCTTCTAAAGGGGAGGATGTGGATGCAATGAGCCCCCCAGGCAGGGGGGGAGAGCACAGGCAGGTGTTTCACCACACACCATCTACACCACACCTGGCCCCCGCCTCTTCTTGAGGCATCTTCTCCACTGCAACCCTGGACAAATCCCAGCGAAAGTGCTCACGGCTCCAGCCCAGATCTGGGTCAGAGCTTGGGCACTGGGCAGTCTCCAGCCTCATCCCAGAGTCAGCAGGATGTGGATCAGCCCTGAAGTGGCAGCTTTGCTTCCCCTGTGTTGGGGGAGAACGCTGAGAAGACCCTCCAAGGACACAGAGGGTGCACAGAGGAAGGGATGGGGGAAAGGAGGAGGAAAGGCAGCCACATTGTGCAGCAGAAGGGTGAGATCAGTCGCTTCTGGATTTATAGAGGATTAGATCTTGCTGAGCACATGCTGAATCAGATTAATACTATTAACATTTATGAATTATCCTCTAGCAATTAGCCGAGACATCCTCCAGCACAGCACAGGGAGCAGCAGAAAAGGCAGCCCTGGGCTGTGGGATGCCAAGGGGTGGCTTGGGCACTGTGGGGAGGCTGGGGTTGGGCTGCTGGACCCCACAGCAAGGTCAAGGGCTCATTGACCATGCTCCTGGGCATCCCAGTGAGCTCTTGTGCTCCTCTAGCAGCCTGAGCCTCGGCTCTTCAGGTGCTCCTGGAGTTATAAAGCCTTATGTACTGAATTAATGTATTTGCTTCCTAATTATACAGCTGTTGGTGGTGCTCCCCCTTTGCTCTAAGGCACTGTGCTGCAGCTGGCAGGGAGACCTCGCCAGCAAATTCCAGCCAAGAGGAGGAAGGGGGCAAAGGCAAAGCCTTGAAGGCTGGGAAAGGAATGAGCAGCTGAGGAGAGGGGGAAATACAGATGACCAGAGTGGCACAGGCTGAGATGCTGATCCACCAGCCCCATCAGCACCAGGGTCACCACAGGCAGATTCTCCTGCCCACACATCTTAGACATTCTGGCACAGCAAAGGGGGGAAGAATTTGTGCAAACTCAATTTGCTCTCCTGGCACTGTTATATTTTTTTTGCATTTCTCTGGGCAGGGACAATTAAAATCAATGAAGTCAGTTTTGCTTTCATGTTCTCAGTGCTGAATTGCTTGAGATAAAATCACATTAAAGAAACAGCTACATATTTAAAGGTAGATATTGCCTGCACTGGAATTTTCTTTCATGAAAATCAATGAAAGCACTTCTCCTGGAATTAAGGCCTGATCTTTTTTTTTTGTTTTACACTCCAAATGAGTCCCAATTTTACAATATACAAGCACAAAGGCAAATCTGAGTGGAAGGTTTCATTTTAAGAAGAAGGGAAAGCAATTTTCAATACAGTGTAGCAAAAACATTATTCCTACAGGAAAAAGGGGGGAAAAAAGTAATCATTATCTATGAAATAGTTTGTGTTCAGTCACAGCCCAGGGAGGATTGTGCTCAGCGAGTGAAGGGCTGGTCAGGCAGATAAATTGATTTTAGAAATCAGGAGGAGAGAAGTGATGGAGGCCAGGGGGGCAGGGAGGGCTCGGGACCTGGCAGGAGATGTCCCAGGGGCTGGTGGCAAGAGATGCCCAAGGACTCAAGTTGTTCATCCTGGCTGGACCTTCACCACACACCACACTGCCTGCTGTCCCACTGCCAACCTGCAGGCAGAGCTGGGATCAGGGAACTGGGCTGCAGCCTCAAAAAAAAAAAAAAAAAAAAAAAAAAAAAAAAAAAAAAAAAAAAAACCCCAAAACCATCTTTTGCCTCCATCCATTATTTTGGAATAGATGCAAACCGACAGAACAGGATGAGAACTGCTCTGCAACAGCTCCCCAGGGTTGGGGCACATCCCTCCGTGCCTCAGTTTCCCCCACAGCCAAACACCACGCAGGAACAAATGTGACATCCACCACCTTCTGCTCCCTTTCCTGCTGCAGCCAGGAAACAAATCCATCGTGCCACAGGAATCCACAAGGAAACGCATCTTCATTTTCCGAGCGGCACCAGCCCTCGCCCTCCTCCCGCCTGCATCCAGCTCCGTGTTTATGTTCAGCTTCCCGGGAAACAAGAGGCTCGTTACCATGCGGAGGGCGACAGCAGAGCGATTAGTGAAATTTGTTACCCACATGCTCTGAACAAAATTAAATTAAAAGTGCTGCTTTGCTGTCAAGATAAGGGCCAAGCCGGAGAGATAATTTTTCACTCTCAAACACTCAATTACTCGCTGAGGCTGTATCAGATACAATCGGAAAATAAATAAATAAATAGGAAGACCCGCACTGCCTCCAGGAACAGATGTAAAAGCCTTTATCTCCAGCGTAGTCCAGGGAAGTTAAAGTGCCTGCGGCCACCGCAGCTCCAGCAGCATTTACCTGCAGCCCCTGGTGCTGCCCAGCTCCAGCTCCCAGCAGCAGCCCCCCTCCCAGCAGCTCAGTACCCCTGGCACGGGCAGGAGCATGAGAACACCCCCACACCTACAGCCACCAGCCATGAAAGGAGCAAAGAGGAGGCTGGAGCAAGCCCAGCCCAGCCTCCCTGCACAGCCCGAGTCCAGCAGGAATGGAGAGGGACTCACAATGGGTTTTGTGGGCTGTTGCAGTGCCTCATTGCTCTGCAGGCAAAATAAGCCATCATGAAAAAGCACCACATTTGTTCACTAGCTGGAAAAGCAGCATCCATGACGGAGAGCAGAGAATGGCTGGGAATAAGGAGCATCCCCCACTGTCACTGCCTGGACATCACAGTGTGAGCGTGGCTGCGGTGCTGGGGTGCAGCCTGCAGGGAGGGAGGGACCCTGGTGCTCTGGGGCATAAAGACAAGATTTGTATCATGAAGGCAACTCATTCCTGAGATGTGGGGATCTGCAGGTCACATGGGTGCTGCGGTGTCCCCTCTGGGCTGCTCTTTCCTGGCCTCACAAAGAGCAGCACAGCTCCATGTGCCATGAACCAGCTGGGTGTGCACCACCCAGGCTGACCTGTCCATCTGTCCCCGCAGGGAGCAGCTGTGTGTCCCTTCCTGAGGGATCCTAACAGCTCTGTGTCCCTTCCTGAGGAATCCTGACCTGTCCATGCCGTGGGCTGACCACACGAGGAGGGGATGGACACAGGGCTGCCAGGAAGGGAGAAGCATCCCCATGGACAGACAGACAGCAGCAGACACAGACAGACCCATTCTTCCTTCATGCCCCTGGAAGCAGCTCAAACTGACATGTTTGCTTTATCACCTTTGGTGTCCCACTGGATTGCCAACAGCATCTCCCCCAATTTGAAGGCGAGTCAAGCCTAAGGCAGAGCAGGGAGGCAATTCCCTGAGGAGTACGAAGAGTGGAATGATGTCCTGCCTGCAGCATTCACTCAGCCCCAGCGAGGCCAGAGGCACCAGCAAAGATAGCAGTACCCAAATTTCATTCTGCACCTCGTTTAGTTCCCCATGAAATAATAACTGCCTGCTGCCTCTGGAGATGGGAGAGGATCAAAGCGAAGCTTCCTCATATGTAGTAGACTCCGAATACCTAATATTCCCTTATAAAAGGCCTTGTTTTAAACACCAAATACAGAGGCAGATCAAAGCTCAGCTTCTCATTTCTCTAACAGCCCTCAGAAGGCTCCGCCAGCCAGCCCGGCACACGCACACACGGGGCTGACACCAATCCAAGGTACATAATTGAACTCTGCTAATTTGTCAAAACCATCACCGCGTGCTGTGGAAACAGCCAGGTGCCTTGTTCACAGAGACCTCAGCTGAGGAGCATCCCAAAGCCATGCCCTCCCTTCCCTGGGGTGCTGGAACAAGAGCTGTGCAGGAAAACAGAGTGGGATGTTTTCCCCCTTCCTCTTTTAACAGGAGAGGCCAGGAGGGGTGAAGCAATCCCAGACCCAAGCATGGTGGAGCAGGTTCAGGGTGGTGCAGCTCGAGCTCAAGCAGATACCAGAGACAGCTTGAGGAGCAGCAGCCAGCTGAGGACACTCCATGAGACACCCCAGGTGGGTGGACACTGTGCTGGGTGCCCTCAACCATCACAGGAACAAAAGCATCCCTTTGCCTTTGCACCCCATGCTTTGTGTCTGGGTTTCCAGGAACTCTGTACCTGATCTCTGCTGGATAGAGAGTGACATCAGCCCCAGACTCAGGGGTTTGGCAGCAGTTCTGGGAACCTCCTGGCAGGTCCTAGGGGCTCCCAGAGGCTCAGACTAGAGGGCAAGGGAAAGCAGACAGTCTGTGGGTCTCCAAGACAAATGGGCTTGGGATGGCTCAGCCCCTCACAGGGCCTCCATATGACACCATCACTTTCCCTGCCTCAGTTTCCCCCAACCCAGGAAGCTGAACAGCATCTGTTCCACATTTCTGTGTTACAGAGCAGCTGCTCTGTGGCCTGAAAAAGCAGAGGGAGGTGCAGGAACCTTACCTGTGCCTCCCCTCCAGCAAGGAGGGGCTCATTATACTCACAGAATCCTCAATTAGATGGGCAGAGAACTGATACAGCCTTGGAGTTACAGTGCTGCTGCTTCCCCTCCACCTTTCACTATTTGATTTCATCATCAGGCAGGTGCTGGCTGTGACCAGGGGAACTCAGGGCTGCACAGTCAGACCTGGAGCTGAATATATTTTGCTGGGCACAGGGCAAACCCCACCCCAGAATGAGAGGGATGGAGCAGGAGTGGAGTTTGTGCACAGGGCTCTGCCTTCTTGCTTTAGGGGGATTTTTGCTACTAATATTTTCCTCTCAAACTCAGAGTGAACCTGACTGAACACATCCTCCCCTGAAGCATCAAAGCTTTGATATAGCCCTGCTGGCCAGCGGGGGATGTGGATTCACATCCTTACAACACTGTCAGCTTCTCTCTCACAGAGACTTCGGCGCTGGTGGAAGGTGTGATGACCGGCAGCCCTGGAGACAAGAGCCATCTGTGCACCACAGCCAGAATGCAAAGAAGTTCCCACAGTTCCTGGTACTCCCAGGGGAATGGGAAAGGGGAGCCAGCTCCCACAGCAAGCAGAGCCTTGAAGTGCACAAACCTGTTGCAAATAGGTTGCAAGAAAGTCTGATTTCTGGAAATCCTTGAGGAATCAGTGCTGAGGGTCAGCAAGAAGGAGCAAACCAGCCATTCCTGGCCCCAGCTGAGGGTCACTTCAGCCTCTGAGCACAGAGCTGTGCACAGCCTGACAGCCTCTCTCAGGACTTGTTTCACTTGGAAAAGCAATCCGAATTCCAGCTCCCTTGAGATTGCATGCCACAGAGCACAGCTCATCCTGATCCGTCGAAGTGGAAAGTGGGGAGCTGGTGTGGGCACAGGCAGGGGACAGTGGTGAAGAGAAGGGGTGTCTCACTGAAGATTTGGGAGTGAACAGAGCACTTTTTGGCATAAGCCAGCAGTGCCTCTCCCAGCTCAAATCCCAGAGATGGGGCTGAGCCCAACAGCAAAGGCCAAGACTCCAGCGGAAGATTTCCTCTGCTTTATTCCTTACACTCTTCTGCCCTGTAATTTCTCTGGAGACTTTACAAAGACATGGTAACATCAGTGTAACAGCATCCCGCAGCCCTAGAGGCTGGGAAGGTGAGTGGTGCAGCATGCTGTGCCCACAGAAGGTGCTGCCTCTTACTTCTGTGTGTATTCCTGCACTGAAAACCAGGTACCAGTGGGTCTGCTGCTCCTGAGCTACCAGAACAAACTCTCCCTTGCTGAATATTTTCCTGTGGGAATGTCTGTCTAATCTGCCTTGCCAAAGCACTGGAGAACCTGCTGTCCTCCTTCTCCAGGAGACACAGGAGGCCACTTAACCAAGCTCAAATAAAAGCAAACCTGCACACCTCCTAAGTGGAAACTTCCCATCGCATCATCTGGGATCAATGCCTTGACAGTGCAAGTAATTAGGCTCAATCCTCCAAAATCTTATCCAAGGAGAGAAACCCCAAGGAATCCCTCTCCTTGGACCTGATAACTATCCAAAGGCACCTGCAACGACACGCAAGCCTGGCAAAATCAATAGGGGAACATCATTGTAAGAATTAACTGTATCTGACGATGCATCCTTCTCTATTAGAGTTACGATCCTGTCCAATTATGGATCTTGGCTGAACTTGTAATTATGAGTTCGGTACTACGACTTCCCACTACGCTATTGCTTTGCTTCCATGAGGAGAGGAGAGTCAATGAAAAGATAATGGAAAATTCCTTTCAAGGATGCAGCGATGGCCAAATTTATCTAGACAGGAGGGGAAGTACAATGGGGACTTTATGCAAGACAATTCCCTCAGTTAGCCCCCAGTGAGCATGAACAAACCAGGTTCTCACAGCATTGCTCAAACACTAAGGCAGATCTAACAGCCAGCCCTGTGCGACGGCGCGAGGCAGCTCTGCCTCCTGAATTCCCTTCAAACCCAGCCATCAAAGCTGCCCAGGTGAACAACAGCTTATTCACAGGGAAAGAAAGGAATTCTTCCCATTCATCTGTTCCTTTATATTTGCCCTACAAGGAAGCTAAAACCAACAACCAAAAACCAACATAGACGTCAATAAAAATATCTTTGTACCCGACATCCAGTATGAGCCTTTTTCAAGAGACTTACAGAGCAGCTGACCTCAAGAGGAATGGCATCAAGGCAGCCTTGCAAAGATTTGTCTGCCTCTCATTAAAACACAGTTTTCCATACCTTCCCTGTGCCCTATCACCCCTCTCCCTAGTGGAAGCTGAAAAAACCCCAAACTTCAGTGACTTTTCCAAAGTATCCAAGGGCTGTTACAGCCTGCCCAGTGTTCCTGAATAAGTCACTGCAAAAGCTACTCCAGCACCTCAGAAATTTGATCCCTGTACCAGCAGTGTTTTGGGATAGCTTGTTTTGTCCCTGTTTGCACCATATCCAATCCCTTCCTCCTGTCACACAGGCATGAAGATGATCAGAGGGATGGAACACCTTTCCCATGAGGAAAAGCTGAGAGAGTTGGGATTGTTCAACCTGGAGAAGAGAAGGCTTAGGGGTGAAGAACTGCAGCCTTCCAGTACCTGAAGGGAGCTGGAGAAGGACATGGAATGACAGGGCAAGAGGAAATGGCTTCAAAGTGGCAGAGGGCAGGGTTAGAAGGAAGTTTAAGCTTAAGCTTATTGGGAAAAAAGTCTTGACTATGAGAGTGGGGATGCCCTAGCACAAGTTGCCCAGAGAAGCTGTGGCTGCCCCTGGATCCCTGGAAGTGCCCAAGGTCAGATGAGACAGGGCTTGGAGCAACCTCAGACAGTGGAAGGTGTCCTTGGCCATGGCAGGGGATGGAACAAGGTGATTTTAAGGTCCCTTTCAACCCTAACTATTCTGGGATTCTGATTTTATCATTTTCCCCTGAATGCAGCTGTGTTTGTAACCGCAGCAGGTAAGGAACTCAAAGGAACTCACGAATCCTCTCATCTTTTTCATCAAAAGCTCATTTTAAACATGGTGGTGATTTCTCTTGCTTCTAAAACACATGGAAAACAAAGACAAAAAAAACCAAAAAAAAACCAAAAAAAACCACAAAAAAAACCCCAAAAAACAAAAAAAAAAAAAAAAAAAAAAAAAAAAAGAAAAAAACCCAAAAAACCAAAAAAAAAAAAACAGCCTTTGAGCAGGAGCAACTGCAGCACACCCCTGTGCATGCGTGAGTTTATTCCTGTGCACAACCATCGAGCTGATCAGAGGTGTTGAGGCAATTTCACATTCAAATAAACACACTGGAAGCATTTATGGGAATGGCTCATCATGGAAACAAATGGGGCCTCGTGCTGCTGCGGTGGGCACCGAAATCCATCTGGCTGCCGCGCTCTGCCGAGGCCCGGCTCCCCGCACAAAACAAATGGAGGGAGCAGACCCACTGTGCAATTTTTAAATTGCTTCCCAACGGAGTTATTTCCCCACAGTGATTTTTCAAACCCAGTAGCAGCAGCAGAACTTGTCCTCTCCTCCACCAAACGGCTCGGGCTGAGAGTCCCGGAAAAACCAATCCAGCGTGATGTGACAAGAGGAAATGCGGACACTAATTTCAAACTCCAGATGATATTTCAGTTTCTTGGCTCCTCTAACTCACAAAAAGAGCCTAAAGGGACTTGGGTCTACAAATCCCTGCCCCAACCCTCGTTTTGAATTTGTTCTTTTTAATTGCCTTTGTGCCAAGTGGAAGGCTGGGCAATTTTCATCCAATGAATGCTTTGCATGGGAAATAAAGGGCAGAAAACAGGAGCTTGGAGCAAGGAATTGCCAGGGTAACCATCCCTGACAGCTGCACCAGTGCCAGGATGAGGACAGACACAACCACTCCCCACTGGTGCAGCTTTGGGGAAGTGCCAGGGCATGCGGAGGGCAACTGATACTAGAAACCATCAAAGAAACCCAGAACCTCAGCAACATCACTGGGAAATGGGATTTACGGCTCCTGCATAGTACTGCATCACAAAAACAGCACATTTTGGGACGTGCTTACCACCACAGAGTGGTGTGGCTGTCCTTTAGACTCGGGCAGTATCAGACACCATCACCCATAGGGCAGCCAAGGTGCTCAAGCATTTCTTTTCCCCTGGCACCAGCGTGCAACCACAGCGACCTTTCGTACCTTTGCTTCGCCTCCGGCTCCGATACTGCTCCGTGTAGAAGGTGAGCTGGGTTTCATCATCTGCCTCTGAGCCAGAGTTGCCTTTGGCACGTCCAAACCCGATCCCACCTGCAGGCAACAGAGAGGAAAAAATCAGCCCTGGCAGCTGGGATGCTCAGGAGCAGGTGGAGCCAGGAGCTCCTCAGCAGAGCTGAGGATTTGGCCAGCAACCCCCACTCCTTGCTAAGGTTCTTTGCTTGGGGTCACCAGTAGTGATCAGGAACTTTTACCACTCATCATTTCATCAAAAATCAAGACCCCCACAGTGTACATAGTGACGTGAATGTAAGAAGACACTTTCTACCCTCAGAAATAAAAACACAAATATATTTCAAGGGACTTACAAAGAAAACCCCTGAGTGTGGCAGCTGCTCTCCCCAAGGACACCTGCATGATGAAATGCAGTGAATTTTAGCAAACCCAGCAAGGACAAATAGTACAGGGGAATACAGCCCTTAGGGGGCACCGAGGACACCCCTGAGTGTTTTTCCTGCTCCTCAGCACCTAGTTTGGCCCATCTGCTTCCCTGGTTTGCTGTGACAGCAGCATTCAGGATGGCAGGAGCAGGGCTGACCCATGGCTCACCCGGCCTCTTCCTCTCCAGATATGGTGTGGGATGCAGCAGGAGCCCAGCTGGCTCCATCCCCAGACCCACCAAGAAGCAATGGATACTTAAAAAGCACCACAGACTCTAATTGGCAGAAGTCCTTCAATCTTTGCAGAGCTTAAAGCAAAGAGGCCTCTGGGGGTTGACAGTGGCCCTTTAAACTGCCATTAAAATATTTTACTGTTTTTAAAAAATCTTTTATTCTAGGCAGCAGCACAATTTCCCCATTTCTTGGCAGGAGAACAGAAAATGAGCGGTGCCTTCTGCCCTCTGAAATCCTTAATCACAGCGATGAGAGGTGGCTGGCAGGAGCCAGAGGGACGCCAGGAGCTCGGCACGTGGCTGCTGCCCTGGCCATGCCCTGACCTGGCTGGGCAGTGCCCTCCAGGGCAGTCTCAGCAGCAGGGCAGGAAGGGGCTCTGCTGGTTCCTTTCCTCCTGGAAGCAGCAGGAAGGGTCAGTGCTTGCACACAGAAGCATTTAGTGCTTGGGCAGGGGGGTTCAAAGATCCCAAACCATGACCCATCATCAACCCCTCTTCAGCCACAAACACCACAAAAGACATGATACACCCACACCAAGGGGCTTGAGAGACACAGCAGAGTGGTAAGTCTAATAAGACTTATTTGCATGAGTGAGGAAAATCTTAATTAACCTGGGCTTCTAACTCAGGCTCTTGGGCAACCAGCCAGGGCTGCAGCCCTGCTGCAAATCCCCTTCTCACTGAGCAGGGGCTGCTGCAGGGGCCAGGGCTGGGGACAGACACCAGCTATGGGAGAGCACCCCCACTGCTGAGAGCTCAGCACAGCCATTGCCCCTGCCTGGGAGAGGGACCTGGACACTGCCTGTGCAGGTAGGACATGGCACATCCCTCTGTCACCTTCCCATGCACCAGAGCTGGCCCCTTTTGCACAGGCAGATGGCTGGGGTGGACAGAGGCACGACGTGGTGCTCTCTGTGCTGTCACACCCCTCTGAGGTGACCAGGCAGCTGGCACAGGCAGCAGCTGCTCTGCCAGCCACCGGCCCAGCCCCCTCCGGCCACTCTGCGTTTGTGTGCCGGCTGCGTCTCCGTGATGGATGGAGCTGACATGTTAAATTACTCAGGCTGGATGTCTTCAGAGAGCTGGTGACAGCGATATTGCATTTTCTGATTACCCAGCACTGAGCAGGATGTATAAATACAGCAGTGGTGAGACCCGGCGCAGGTCCCCAGCCCGCAGCGGAAGCGTCTCCTCTGCCCCAACATGCAGTGCCAGAGGTCAGCCTGGCAGCACGAGCCTGGGGCACACACACGGCTGCCAGGGAGGTGCTTTTACACCCTTGTGCCATCAAGGATGCTGGACCACATCTCAGTGGTGGTTTTGAGGATCTCAGAACCCAGTTGAGGCAACCTGGAGAGCACAGGGACACTAATCCTCAAGTAATCCTGCCATGAACCTGATTTCATCTTTAACTGACCCCAAAATCTGACCAAATTAGCCCAGTGAGACATTTACAACTGGGGCGATGTCTCCTTTTCCAGGTCCATTACCAGCCTTGGTCACAGGCTGCTTACCAAAGCCTGGGGCTGAGCATAATCATGATGGGGCCAAGGATGCTCATGGCAGAGGGCACCCACGAGCAATTACTGATGAACAAGGACAGCATCCAGGTAAAGCCAAGCAGTCCTACCTGCTCAGCATTCCCTTTCCTTCAAAAACAGGGAGAAAAACACCCAGTATCAGAAAATTAAAATATCCTAATTACTGCAATTGGTTATAAACTGGAATAAGATGCTTAAAAGAGAGAGAAATGGCAATTTTAAAGGGCTGGGTATCAGTAATGCACTGGCAACTCTCTCCAGCAGCTCTCACAGGGAGATACACCCTCTTTACACCCAGTTTACTCCTGCTTTTGAGACTGGAGAAAAAAACAAAGCTCGCCTTCCTCACCCAACCCATCTCCTGCCCAGCTCGCTCAGCAGGCAGTGGGGCAGGTGGGGAAGGGGAGCTCAAGGAAGATGCTCGTGTTTCTAATCCTGTTTGCAGATTTACAAGCTCGTTAATCCCTTCAAATAGATCTCAGCTCAGGCAGGCGCCGGGGCAGGGTGCTTGTTCTGAGCGCAGCATTAATTTAGTGGGGAGCAAGGCGGGGTGCCAAGGCAAACACCTCGTTATGGTGTAATTAAAGACGGTCCCGTTAATGCAGAGTGGGGACGAGGAAATAAAATTCAGGAACCAGAGTTATCCCCAACGACTTTTTGTTAGCTGAAGCCACGTGTATATTTTTTAAAGTGAGATTTTTGTCTTCAAAGAGGAAATAAAGAACAAACATGACATTTTTAATCCTTTCCCTGAAGCCAGGAGGTCATAGAACATCTCAGGGAAAGAGCTATAGATGTAAAAGGAATCAAAACTGAGTTAAAATAAAGAAATAAGTAACAGTAGCTGTTTGGATAACTCCTATCTGAGGCCAAGCTGACCTCAGCTACTTAATCCTGCAAAGTTGGATGTCATAATGGAAGTGGAAACTTAGTTTGTCCCCAGCGGTGCCACCTTGGGTGACATCTCTATGATCTTTCTGCCCTGCAGCCACTATCAATGGAAAAAAGATTCTCCACATCCTTTTCCTCCAGAAAAAGGGAAAATCCCTGCACATACCACAGAATTCAAGACCCACAACTTCCCTCATCGACCACGTTGGGTTCACTCCATTCCATGCTCACTCACCCCATGCAATGTTGCCTTCTGGGGGTTCAACAAGGCCCTCTCTTCCCAGGCTCCCCAGGAAAAACTGGGTGAGGAATACCCTCCCCAGCATAGCAGCAAAGTCCATGCACTAAGAGCTGGCAGGACAATACAATTAGCTAAGTGAAAATTTTCAGTTAGATTAATTTAACCCTGAAAACCCAGAAAACGGGAAAAAAAACCACAAACCACACCCCCCCCCAAAAAAAAAAAAAAAAAAAAAGAAAAAAACCCAAAAAACCCTAAGTGTGGTCAGAGAAAGGTACATTAGATGCAGATTTAAGGAGAAGGAAAAAAAAATGTAAAAAAAATTTCTTTTGAAACTTACTCAGTCAACCCCAAACCCATAAAAGTGTAAAGAAAAAAAGCCCTTTAAAACAAAGCACCCTGTGGCAGGGGTATGTTCACACACACTGGCTTCACATACAGCTGAGAAAAACTCTTCCTCCTCACCAGTCTTCCCTCTTCCTTCTGTCTCCGCCCAAAACGCCACCAGTGCAGGAGGTGCAGCAGCCAGGGGACAGCACCATGGGCTTCCACTGTGAAAAACTGGGATCATGCTAATCCCAGACAGCAGCCCTTGCACAGCCTGAAGGGTTTTCTTTTCACCAAGGACCGACTCAAAGAGCTGGACATGACATCATTATTCAGGTGAGGTGAAAGCACTCAGGCGAACTCCAGAAAAGACTCACCAGCAAAATGTGATGCTCCACAGGCACCACAGGACAGTCAGACAGGGCAAGGTGAAAGCAGAGGTGTCCTGGCAAAAGCAGGACCACGGATGAGCCCAGCTGAGCCTCAGCTCTTCTCCCTCAGGGAGCTCTGACTAACTCAGGGCACAGCCAAGACCTCCAGACCACAAGAACTGCATCCCCAGTAGGCAGCACACCCCGACAAACAGCACATCGTGTCTCAGCAGAAGGACCATGACGGGTTATTTCTTCCCAAATGCAGAGTGTTTTTAAAGCCCTGCCCCAGGAGAGGGCACCAGACCCCCTCTCTGCACACAGCAGCCACCCCCAGGGCCAGCTCCCAGCCCGGGGCTGGGCACACAGCTCGGTCCCTCAGCCAAAGGCACAGCTCAGCCCCTGCCCTGCCGCCTCTCCCCAGGGCATCGCTTCCCGGCTCTGGGGCAGCCAGGCTGGGATGCTCCGGGGCTGCGTTTGAGGATCAATAAACGCTGTGGAATGCAGCATCCTTCCCTCCAGGTCTGCCAACCCCCAGCAGAGACCTCTTCCTTCCAGCCCACCCCTCCCACCCTCAGCTCTCTCCATCCTCTCTCTCCCTCAATTATTTATAAACTCTGGATGTGCTTCACTCCACAGAAGTGTTTAGGGAGAAAGGTTGTATGAAAGAGTCATTAGACAAAATAAAGTTATATGGCAATGTAAATAGAGAGGGTGGTGTGGTTTGGTGGTTTGTTTTGTTGGGTTTTTTTAAAGTCAATCTACTTGGGAAAACAGCACCTTTCCCAGCGCTGCTGGAAACACTCAGGGCTAAATCAGATTTAATGAGGAGCAATGGGCAGCAGCTTATGCACACTCAGAGCTGGGAAGTAAAGCAAGGCAAAGTTTATCCCAGATTTGTTTCCCTTGGGCTGGGGATCAGGTTTGGATGGTTTATCCCATCCTTCTGAAGGAGTAGCACTCGGAAACCCTTTCCGTAGAGGAGGAAATCCTTCTGCTGTGTGCAGTTCCTGCAGGGAGAGTGCTCCAACTGTAGGGCTTTGATGAGGTTAAACATTAATTAAATCAAACCACAAGAAAATAATTACACACATGCATCCATCAGGCTGACTTGTCACTGCTCAGAAACAAAGTTGGATGCAAACTCCATCAGCGGAACTGTCACGAGGCCGTTAGGAGGAAATGAATGTATCCCAAATGGACAATTTCATTTAGGGGGAGGAAAAAACAACTCTCATGGATTGCAATGGATTAATGAGGCAAAGGGCTTATGTTTGCAACTGGATGGAAAATGTAAACATCCCGAGTTGTGGTCTCATCCTTTACCCTGAAGGGCTGTTTGCACTCCAGCCACTTGCCTGCTGGAGGCACAGGTAACCACAGGCTGTAAAAACAAAACCTCCAGCACAGAAGAAGCCAGGGAATGGGCAGGGAAAGGCATGGATCAGCTCAGCAACAGCACCCAGCCACCACCTCTACAAGGAAAAAGATATTTAATTTAAAAGGAAAAAAGGATGGATGGGATGGGGCTGTGCAGAGCGAGATCTCCACTGGAGACATTGGGACTACCTGGCTTTTGGGGGATTTCTGAGCACTGAGAGCTTAAAATCTCTTCTTTAGGGTGTGCTTGTGAAGGATTCCTGTGGCTGGAGACACTGGGAGTCAGTCCCCTCCTGAAGCCCATGGAGTACATTCTGCCAAAGGCTCTTCACCCCTCACAGACTCTGGGCACAAAGCAAGCTCATTTTCTCATACTGAGGAAACCAGTGGGGAGAGATGGAGAGAGACCAAGGGTGCTCTTGTCCTGATAACCACTGACTTTCCCACAGTCACTAATAGGCAGAGGAACCCTGGGGAGGTGGGAAATGGGGTGGGGGTATCTCCAGAGACTGGGGACAAGCCAGGCTGGCTCAGGGCCACACTCTGCTCACACTTAGCCAGAGGCTCTGCCTGCAGCTGGGCACTGTCTCGTCCTAAGCTCAGCTGCAAGGATTAACTGACTTGTTCCATTAGTGACCAAAAAGCCTCTTACCTCCAGTTCAGAAATGAAATAAAAACACACATAAAAGAAAGGGAAAAAAAAAAAAAAGAAAAAAAAAAGAGGCTGGAGCAGGGAATCAGGGCAACTTTCCCTGACAGTCCCCATGGACCCCAGAGCACCCACACGAAAATCCAGAGAAATGCATTTGAATAACTACTAGAAAACAAACCAAATAATTTAAACCAGTTAAAGAGTCAGAACATTTTCTTCACACTAAGTAAATAATTTATGGGCAGAGCTATAATAAAAAAAAGGCCTCTCCAGGCCTGTATCGCAGGAAAACATATCAGGAATAAAAGATCACATTTCAGACTCATAAATAAATGAAAAACAAAACCAAGAGTAAAAAGAAAGAAAAGTATTTCCTTCCCAGCTCCCAGAGCTGACACAAAGACCCTCAGTGCACTGGCCAAGGGACCTTCATCCCCTTCACCCCTGAAGGGATCTGATATCTCCTGCTCCTCCAGAGATGGAGACCTGGACCTCAAAAGGCACAGCCTTTTGTGTTGTACAGCCTTTAGATCTGTGAATGCTGTGCTCCCACTCTCTGTGTAGCTCCTAAAGCCCCCAAGCATTGGGAAAGCAGAAAGAAGAGATGTCCCAATAATGAGTGACAGCCAAAATGAATTTCACCCCTTCATGAAATTAAAACCTGACCAGAAATTCTTTCATTGTGTTTTAGCTGGGGCAGCTGACAGGGACTTTGGGCTTGCAGCAGGATCTCTTAGAGGGGACACGATGTGACACAACTCACAGGCACCTCCACCAGCCCACCCAGAGGATGCTGTGTGGGGTTTGTCCCTCTCTCATCCCACCACAGAGGAGCTCTGGTGTCCCCAGGCTCAGCAGTGAGGGTGAGGAGGCTCCCACCTTCCTCCCCAGCCAAGCTCCTCTGGCCATGGCTCATGCCTTGCAGTGGCTACCTAGAACAGAGGCTAGACAAGATGAAGACAATAAAAGTAGGTACTTGTAGTAATTACATATCCTCTGAAGAGAGAGAGACATAATTCTCCCAGGATTTTAGAAGCTGTGGGAAACTTAGAAGAATTCAAACAATTATTATCTCACTGTCTGTAACTGTTGTTTATAGATATGATTCTCCAGAGTGTGCTATTCATAGCTCACCAATAGTGTGAGAGAAGATTCGTAAAGGCCAATCAGGTCTTAGGCCCCCCACTGTTTCTGTAAGAACTGTAGATTTCTAATAACAAAGTGTCTTTTCAAGCCTTCTGATGATGGAGTCTCTGTATCACCCCTGGCTGTCCCCAATACCCCTTCAGTGATAGGTATTTATTAAAGGCCTTCAACAGCTACACCTTGGGCAGTCAGAAGCCTCCCAGAGGCTGCACCCAAGCTGGACGATGGTCACGAGTTTTTCACACAGATATAAATTTAGTCTATTTGCATATCAGGGGTTAATCCTCTAATTACAGCTTCAGGTAATGAAGTCATACACCCCCAATATACCCCCAATTCACTTCTGTTTGTACTTTTTGTGGTCTGAGGCAGCAGGGTGTCCTTGTATCTCAGGCTTAGAAGGATTTCTTTGTCTGATCAAAACGTGAAGACAGTTGCTAATGCTTCATATGGAGTTTAGAGTTACACACTAACGCTGTACATGATTTGAAAAACATAACAGCTCAAATCCTAAGGCACTGTGGCCACGTACCTCTGTCACTGTTATATTTTCTGGAAAAATCCCTTTGCCAGGATTTCTCTCCTAGGAAGCTGAGAAGCCTCAGAGAAAAAGGAAAACTATATTATCTGATTTGCTTCTCCTGTGTTTTGCTGCTTTGGAATGTGGCTTGGACATTGTTGACCAACAGGTGCATGTTTCATTGGTTGCATGTGAATTGGTTTTACTTATAGGCCAATTACAGGCCAGCTGTTTCAGACTCTGGAAGAGAGAGTCACGGGTTTTTCATTATTATCTTTTAGCCTTCTATCTGTATCCTTTCTCTATTCTTTAGTATAGTTTAGTAACATTTAGTATAGTATTCTTTAATATAAGATAGGTCATAAAATAATAAATGAGCCTTCTAAGAACACGGAATCAGATTCCTTCATTTCCTTCCAGTGACGGGGAGCCAGAAATCACCACGTACCTCGGGGCCGGCTGCGGCGTTTCCGTCTGCCCACGGAGGTGCTGCGCAGCGCGGGCTGCAGCTGCCCGATCTCGATGGGCGTGTTGGTGCGGAAGCTCTCCTTGAACTTCTGCATCAGCGACTCCACCGTCTCCTGCGTCACCTCGGGAGCTGCAACACCAGCAAAGGGGCTGTGGTTACAAAACAGCTGGGCCATCGTGTCCCCTCTGCCCGTTAAACGTTTCCTCGTGTAAGCTGGAGCTGAGTCCTGGGGCAGGAGCTCTGCCAAGAACCTCTGACTTCACCCACAAGGACCCATCCAGCACTTTTCAGATCTTACCAAAGCCACCCATAATAGAAAATTGTGAGTTTACAGAAACTGTGTTTTCCGTGCTGCTTTCCTGTTGGCATTATATTGCAAAAGTTCCATACTGTTGCCTCCATATCACAAAAGTTTCATACCTTCCTGGTGTTTTCTCATCGGCAGCTCTTCAGAGTACTAACTCTTTCTTCCTCACAAAGTAGCCAACTGACTCCAGCTCAGCCAACCCACTCTTTTACAGCACCCAGTGCCACACCAGGCCATGGAGCAGCTTCCCTTCCTTCTCCCTAAATCCCACATGTAGGCACACAGTTTGTGGTGATTGGGGTGGGGCTGGCCCAGCCTCATCCCCATGGCACAGCTGTGAGCAGCAGGTGAGCAGCACTGACAGCAATGAGCCATGGAGTGCCCAGGTGTGCTGAGCAACCACCAAAGGAACAGAGGGCACACAGGTGCAGTGCATGAGCATGAGGGGGATAAAAGGCTGGGCTGAAGAACCAAAAGAGTGGACACTTGCAGCCTTCTGAGGAGGGATGATGTTACTTTGTATGGGTTGAAGCTTTCTGATATTGGCATATTCTGTGTATTGTGGCCATCTCAACTGTGACATGTGCTGTGACACCCACAAGTGATGTCCTCAGCCTCCCCAGGGTGGTTTCGTACCCCTGTGGGCTGCAGAGGTGGTTCTGATTTCTGCTGGGGCCGCTGGGAGAGGGGGAACCAGAGAGCAGATCAGGAGGGCTCTGGGGAGGATCCCTCAACCCAGTGCTGCTGTGCTGGGAGACAGAGGGAGAGCACCCACCCAGCCACATCGGGCAACAGAGAAACAAGGATCAAACCCCCTGCCTGAGTTAAGTGCCAGCAGTGGGAACCATTTCAGGAAAGCTCCAGAAAGAGAGGGAGCTAAGGGACCAGCTGTGTAATGTCTTTGAATTTTCCAGTACCAGCTCCCCCAGGAACCACAGATCAAAGACAGAGCTCCCCAAAGCCCCCAACGTTTATGACAGGCACAGCTGAATCCTGCAGTGTCAGATGCCCCAGCAGGCAGCATCATGAGGAAAAAATATATCCAGAGCAGAGAAAGGTCTCCAAAGAGCACCCACTCCCATCCCCACAGCACACATCCCACTGAGGTGCCAGGGAAGGATGCTGGGGCAGCACTGGGGTGGCTCAGCCTCCTGCTGCCGTGTTCACAGCAGGAAGCTCAACCCTGCTGCTCCCTTGCCCAGCAGAATGTGTGTTCTCCCCTGAACAGATGGAGAGTTAGCCAGACCTTGGGGCTGTGTGACACAGGACTCGTGGAGGTGGAGCAGGGAGCTCTGGAGTGGCTTGCACAGCTGAGGCTTATTTACCAAAAGGAGGCCAGGAGGAGAGCACAGAGGGAGGAGGAGGAGGGGACCATGCCTTCAGCGAGGTCACAGCAGTCTCATGGCCCCTGATGGGACTGTGGTGACTGTACCCGTGTGGCCACCACGCTGGCACAGCCATCCTGAGGCAGCTGCTCCCACACCTGTCAGTGGAGCAAGCACCAAGAGGAGGGAGTGGGGAGGGAGGGGGGTTCCTCGGCCACCGGTGTTTGGGACAATGCTACAAATACTGCAGGAATTGGGAGCAAAGGGCTGGTGCAGCTCACTGCTCTGCACAGGTGTGCCAGCACATCATTGGCTTCCCTGTGCCCCTGAGCTCAGGGGTTTGGAGAAAGGAAACAGGAAAGGGAAGCAGGAGGGAGGAAAGAAAAGTAAAGCAGGAAAAAAAAAAAAAAAAAAAGGAAAAAGAGGGGAAGGGGAAAGAAGAAAAAAAGGAATGAAGGAGAAATGAGAAAAGACCCTTGTTGACATGAAGTCAGCAGAAGAGTTTGGCATGGGTGGGCAGCATAGAAAAAAACCCTCAGTGACAAATGAAAGACAACAGAGCTTCAACTGTGTGAGCATGAGGGGTGAAGGATGAAGGGAGAGCCCTTCATGCACTGCCAGCAGTGTCAAAAGGGAGAGAGAAGAGACCACTGCACCATAATGGAATGAGACAGCACTTGCTGGGATTGTTCATCACATCCATGAGAGAGACAGGCCACTATAAACCAAACTGCCCTCTGGGCCTCCCCACAGCAGCCCTTGGAGGCTCCAGCTGGTCAGAAAAGGATGGTAAGGAGCACTACTGTGGGGTAGACAATGGCTTGAATCATTTGCTTTAAGTGCAGGCCAGCCCTGAATTGGTGAGGCAGTTGGATTAAATGACCCTTGTAGATCACTTCCAACTGAACTGTTCTATCCTACACAACCCTGCAAGCCCCCCTGGACTGCCTGTGCTGAACATGGGCTCAGCCAGCAGCTCCTGGCACCTCCACAGCTCCCACATGCTGCTCCCCAGCACGGCACAGCCACGTCAGCAGTGCCCAGGCACCAGCTCCTCCCAGCACTGCCCGAACATGGGACATGACACATTCCAGAGGCGACAGGACTGTCCTCCCCTCCAGCACAGCTTGCCAAACGCCTTCTCTCCCCTCCCCAGCTTCCAGGATAAATCCACCCGGGCTGCTGAGCTCACATCTTCGTCACTGTGCTGAGAGATTCTCCATCCAGCCTGGCAGAGGTGGTGGGATCCACCCCAAGTTGGGCACAAGGCTATGAGCTCCATCTCCCCCCAGGAGCAGGGGAATCACGAGGCTCTCCAGCCCCCACAAAATCATCTTCCCTCTCTGGCAGCGCTTTAAGGACACAGCTGAAGGTCACCCTACCTTTGCAACGCACAGCACACATTCCTGACAAACACCTCCCTCCTGTCCACCCCCATATTCTATCTGAAAAGTGATTTGCTCTCCTTATGGCTCCCCTATTCGTTTGCACGTCTCCCACAAAACAATTCCTACCCAGAGCCATTCTCTCCTCCTTCCTTTCTGCTGGCACAAATTGCAGTGGGAAAATATGTTGTTTGGCTTAAAAATTACAACAACAACAACAACAAAAAAAGTAGTCATCAGCTGAACAATATGAGCAATGTTTGGGTAAAAATATGTTGCAATGGAGATGGGAAGCAGCAGCATTTATTCCAGCACAGCCAGGAGAGCTGCACCCTCCCAGACAGACTGGATGGGTATGGGGGGCTGTTCTGGGCACATGCCACAAGCAGGATCTCACCATGCCAGGAGGGATTCCCCATCTCAGAGTCCCAGGCCTGGATCAGTGCAACCACTCACAAACCCTGTTGGAGAGATGAACAATTTGTGGGGCCCCACCAGTCACACTTGGGTGTTGTCTCCACTATTCCAAGACATTCTGTAGGCACTACAAAGCCTCTCTGACTATGCAACCTGTTCCCAGCCAGCAAAGCCAGGCAGTGATGGAAACACCTTGGATTTCAGGAAAAAAGCTCTCAGATTTGCTGAGGTGTTTTAGTCCTCAGACGTGGCCTTGAGGACCTCAGTGGAGCAGCTTCTCCCCAAACCAGGCTCAAACCTCACGGTGCCATTGGGTGGTGGGAGAGCTGGACAGTCCTACAGCTTTGTTTTAATCTGATTAAAACAAAACAGTGAGGTTTATGGTCTGCAAGGGTGCCAGCTTCCATGAGCCCCAAAGTCTTTGGTGTCTGGCTTAAACGTTCTTTTCCTGGAGCCACAACCACCCGTGCTCTCCTCACACAACACCTGCACTCCCACAGCTGCAGGAGGACAAATGGCAAGGCAACAGCAGCTTTTATCAGAGCTTCTCACACGATGCATGGACTAAAACACATTTTTATAAAATACAGGTTTTTAAACATCTGGTTTTCCCATTCCTCTTTTTGATTTCTGGCTGTCAGAAGGCAAGTTATTGATCCCTCAATATTAACAGTGGCCACAACGCTCCCAGAGTTTCAGGGAGAGGAATAACTCCAGAGCGTCTCAAGAGCTGCTCAACTGAGCATTTTGCAACAAGACAAACTCAATCAAGGATTAAATGGAAAAAGTTTGGGCACAATTAGAAGCCACGGTCAGTGGAGTTTCTACCTCCTGATCTGCATGGTCATGTGGAGGATGCAGCCCCCTCAGCTCAGACACTGGCTCTTCTCAAAGACTCTCCTGCCCTTTCACTGATTTCTTCCAGTATTTTTCACATCTGCTTTTTCTAGGCACAGGGCAGGGGACTCTCCTGGGAACTACTGACTTGGGCTCTAAAGGTCTAATACATCATCATGTCCCTAACACACCGCAGGAACACCAGGAAAGTGCCAGTTTAATAACATTATAATTGTTTCCTCCAAATCAACTCCCTGATATTCAGCAAGCTCATTTTGATGTTTCTCGATCAATATTTTAGAAATTTCTGTTCCACAAAGTATTTCAAGAAATTGACTTTCTGATCCTATTTTGGAACAAGCATAAATTTCACAATACTGGAAGTTTTCCACATGGTGGAAACCCTGATTTCTCACCAGCTCTAAATAATGGGTGTTTGTTGCTTTTCGAAGCATGAAATAACTAACAGTGTTTGTTCTGAGACTGGGATGTGGACTGATTTTCAACAGTGCCACCCTGAAGGTACTGAGCTCCACAAAGCACAGAGATTTAGTAGCATAAAATTAGGTAATTACACTGATGCTGATGTGATGACAGTGGGAGAGATTTGTACAACAGCTTTGCATGTACCCAGAGGAAAACACATCTGGGGAGCCACATCCTGCCACAGAGCACAGGAATATGGCAAAGGCAGGAGGAACACTGGGAACTTCACTCTCCATGTGTCCCTCCAGCCATCAAACCTCTCCTGAGCAGAAGAGCCTGTCCCCTTTGGTCCCCTGATCTCCAGCAGTCCATGTCAAGTGCCACTGTGTCCAAGAAACACAGGGAAGCTGCTGGTTGCATTCCACAACCAACTCAGGACATAGATACCTGCTTTATTTAAATATATATATAAACATATCTGCATATGCATACTTTTATTTAAATGTATATCTCTCTCTATATATGGAGATATACAAAAAACATCAAAAGCAAGGATGAAGGAGGATCTCCAAATAGCTCTTTTATGAACTGGGGCTCTCACACGCAGCAACAGAGGGAGAGAGGAACCCAGGAGCATTTTGAAAACAGCCTTGTATTCCGCGTTGACTTTTTCTTTCCTCTCTCTCCTGGCCCTTTTTGTTGAGTTTTAAAATAGAGGCTGTATACATTTTTTTTTAGCACAGCTATTAATACATAGCTATTAATACACAGTTATTAATACATTAATAGATTATTATATACATTAATAAATCTGTCACTATAAAAATAGATCTTTATACGCAAAAGTCTGATTTCAATTGCAAATTGGAGGGGGAGGGAAGCAGAAGAAGAGATAAAGTTTTATTCAAGATGTCTCCTTTGAAGGAAACTGAACAAATGTACTTTCCTCCTTCATATATTCATGAGATGACTGCTTCCCTACCCTGTTCTCCACCACCCTCAGCTCCGGGCTCGGAGCCAGCACAGCCCTTATCTGGTACGAGGCAGGGGGAAAAAAAAGTCCTGATAGGATCAGAAGTTTTCAGTAGTTTAACAAATCTGGGAAAAAGTCTCCATTGGGTTCTAATAAAGCTTTAGGAGCGTGACGGGAAAGGGGATGCTGGGAAAGGCTGGTGTACAGTGGGGAGGGATGGAGAACAGCATCCTGCAGTGGGGACAGGGACCCCAGGGCACCCCAAAACCCTTCTGGACATGCACCCACTCTTTGCTTTTCACCTTCATTGCCAAGCTTTGCCATTTCCCCCATCTGCATGGAGCAGGACAGAACATCTGCAGCTGCCATGCTCACTGCAGCTGGGTGGGCAGGAGCTGGCAGGAGCCCCATCCCACTGGGAAGGGATGGGCAGAGCCGGAGCCCACGGCAGCACCCACCCGGCACCGGCTGTCCTGACCCTTCTTCATCCTCTCTCCAGTCACGGCGCTCAGTCACTTCCCAGCTAATTGCCTCCACTCATGTGTGCAAACTCACAGTTTACCGGGAAATGTCACGGAATGTTAATTTCATTCGGAATGCGCTTCCATGTTTTTATGATGGGAAATGAATAAGCATTGTATTAATAGCATAATTTCCAACTCCAACCGCAGTCGTGGCCCCGTGGATGGAGGCTGTGAGTTACTCATCACCCTGCACCTTCCCTGCCTCTCCAGCTCCCTCCTTTCCCTCCCCCTCTCTCCCCCCACTTCTCCTGTTGGTAATTAAGATAATGCAGTGTAATTATAAACATATTAGGAAAGATCAAACGCTGAAGAGCTGCGGTCCAACAGTCCCGCCTCTGCCTCACACCTCTGCCTGGAGAGCACCTCCCGAAAACTGATGGGTCCCTGCACTCCTGGGGCTAGTCCAACTGCTCCTTCCCAGGGGCTGTTTCTGGCCAGGAAACCCTCAGCTCTTCAACAGGGCAAAGACTTTCTAGCACACCCCTTCCCTAATATGTACAGGGCATTTCTTTATCCCCTTTGTCCTGCAAGGAAAAAGCTTTGGTGGTGGGGTGCTGCCCCTTCTCCCCCCAGCCCAGCACTGAGGAGGTCCAGTCCAACAGACTCCATTTCCCATTTTTTCAGCTCTAATAAAACCCCTAACATAGGGGTTTTTATGAGACATTGTAACTTTTTTTCTTAGGCAGAGAGCAGAGAGGATGAGGGAAGATGGGCAGACCCTCAGTACCAGCTAATGCTCCTCAAGTTATCAAATAATTGAAAAGTTAAATAAGAACCCTCTGGAGGAAGCTTCCTGATTTGGTGCTAATGGGCACATGGAACAGTCGGGGCTAATGTTGCGTGGAGGAGAGACGCTGTCTCGAGAGCACAGCGCTGACCTCCAGCTCCCTCCCTCCACCACACAGCTCCTGCAGCTCTGCAGAGCCAGAGGAGACACTGCCCCATGGAGCCAGCTGGGGCAGGGACTCGCTGAGGGCAGGAAAAGGTCCTGTCCCCATCTGTCTGAAGAGCCACTGCTGGGGGACAAACCTGGAGGCAGCAGCACTTTGGCAAGTGAGTGTGAGCAAGTGCCAGCGCCCCAAAGGATGGATGTGGGCACGACAGAGCTCCAGGAACAGCTACAGCTGGCCAGTATGGGTGGGAAATTGCCACAGTGGCCCCCAGCCAGTCTCCACTACTCCCCAACTCCGTGCTCAGGAGCATGGTGCAGAATGAACTTTTAGTTAGAAAATACATTTCCTCTGCCCAGTGGACAAGGTGACATTTTTCACAGTACTGACAGTGCTGTGCCACGTGTCAGGATGAATGAGGGAGTGATGCCAACACACAGGGGAAGGACAAACTACCAAAATCTGTCAGTGTGGCCAGGAGCTTCAGCTCCAAAAGCAGCACCAAAAGGACCAACGACCTCCTGCACTGGGCAGCACATGGGTGGAGACAGCAGGCAGGAGAGAATGAGCTGAGAGCTGTTTTGTTAGCTCAGGAGAAGACCTGGGAACATGTAGAAAGCCCAGGATATCAAAACCAAACCTATTCCAAGCCACGCAGGTGAAGTGAGGCTGAGCACTGCCACACTCATGGGACCCAGTGGGAGAGTCGCAGCAAACGCCGTAACTCAGCGGGGCTGTCAGAAAGGATTGATTTGAAGCACCTTGTTAATAAGTTTCCTCTCCCACTGGTCCTTCAGGGAGGTCAGTGCCTAATGATAAATGGGACTGGAAGGTGCCTGCAGACCCAGTATCAGCACAGGTGCCCAGCCTCAATCCATCTTCCTTAGGAGCCAGCTGACAAAAGCGTCTCGGTGCCGCAGCCAGGTAAAACACAACCGATGGGAAGAGGACACGCAAACAGAGTGAAGAGGTGGTGCTGCAGCTGCCCTCCCTGCTCCCTTCTCCATAAAACCCACAAGTCTGGGATGGAATGATGGGGAAAAATCTCCACATGCCAACTGGTGGAGCCACAATGCCACTAAAAGGCAAGGAGAAAAAGGGCTGAGTGCTGTGGTGTAAGACAAACCCATCACTCGCTCAGGTGACAGGATTCAGAGAAGCCCCAGCTCTGAGCCCCACATTCCAAGGGCTGAGTCCTAACCAGCATCTATGCACTTCCAGTGGAAATGGGGAACATTGTGGGATTGTTCTCCTTCATTCCACATCCTCTTCTGATCAGTCTGACTTCAGAAACCAGTGGCAGGTTTTCAATCCATGCTGATTCCATGGAAGCACTATCCCTGGAAGTGTCCAAGGCCAGGTTGGATGGAGCTTGGAGCAGCCTGGTCTAATGGAAGATGTCCCTGCCCATGGCGGGGGGTTGGAACCAGATGATCTTTTAGGTTTCTTTCAGCCCAAACCCTTCCAGGATTCTGTGACAGCCCTGGTCAGAGCTGATGCTCTCCCAGATCCTCTGCATTGCACACAAGATGCAACCCAGCTGAGAAACTCAGGAGAGGCAAGGACACCTGAGATCCCCCAAGGCAAGTAAACAACCATCATATTATTTTTTTTAGATTTTTCCATCAGGGGAAGAAAAAAAAAAAAGAGAGGAAAAAAAAAAAAGAGTCATCTTGAAGCTAATCTTGGTCAACAACTGTCCCACAGCCCAGCTACACTTTTAAATAATGTAGTGCTTTATCAAACATTCATAGTGATGCACAAAGTGATGAACAATGTGTGCCTGGCATTTATATAAATATAGTTCCTGATGGCTTATTTTCCTTGGACAGCCAACACTTCACAGCTTATCTTCTGTGAGCTTGTGACTTCGCCTGGATGGAGAACACTTTGGATACCTGGGGAATCAGGACTACTGCACATGAAACTGCCATGACATCCCCACTGGGCATCTGCAGTCCCACAAAACTCCACAAAATTCCTCATTCAAGAGCTGCTGCTGACTTGAGGTGCCAGAAGTCACCCAGCTGTGGCTGGAAGAGGGGGCAACCAAGGGTATTTCTTCAACTTGGGATATTGTGGAGTATCAGGGTGAGACCAGTCCAAGCCTTGCAAAGTGGCAGGACTTACAAATCCAGCATCTCTTCAGGATGCTCAGAAAAATGCTGGCATAATAAACCACCCTGTTTCTGTTCCAGTCCCTACGGCACCATTCAAAGCCACTTTTCCAGCTGCTTCTTCCCTCCTCTGTCTCATTAAATTAATGAGCAGGTTGTAGCAAGAGAGGGGAGAAAAGCATAAAAACTTATCAGGAGCCCACCCCACCAGCTTCTTCTCCACAGCAACAGTTGCCATGAGCCAGGAAGAGCCCTGGCTGACCCTAGGTGTTTAAACCTTAATTAGTCATTAAGCATGGGCCACAAAACCCATGAGCCAGGGGCTGCAGGACCAGAGGAAAGCCCCAAACCCCAGGAGCTTCCCTGTCCCTTCTGTGCCATTCTTAGAGGCAGGAGTATGTAGGATATGGCTCTTGTGGGGGAGATGTCCTGAGTGTGCTCCCACACATCTGTGATGTGCTTTGATCCACTTCCTTGGGGGTGTAAGGGAGGGGAATGTGCCCACAGCCCCACCATTCCCTCCCCTCACGCTGTCCCCCAACACCAGGGAGGACAACCCAGATTTTGGGTAGAGGTAACCATTTCAATGGGATGATCAAAAGAAACCTAAAATTCCAGCCTGGCACCTGTCCATTGAGATCTCCAAAGACACTTAATACATTAATATATTAATTATGACTGTGTTTATCTCCGCAAAGCACAGCTTTTCCCTGGCAGGTCAGGACATTTTCAAATCCACACTGAAGCCTGAGCTGGCATCACCACAGAACCAAAGACCCAATGGCATGGCTGGTGTAACCTCTCTGAGGCCCTCATTCCCTTCATTAATACATTCAATTCAGTTACAATTGAACATGCTGGGCTTGAAAACAGCTTAAATGTCTCTGTTAACTAGAGGCACTACCTAAGCATGTCTGGAAGTGCTTCCCTAAGTTAGGAGCCAATTCCTGCCCTGTCGAACCCCCACCATTTTTTTTTTCATTTCTTTTAAGCTGAAAGTTGCAGCTGTTTTTTTTTTTTTTTTCAGACAGGAATAGAGGACTGTGAAAAACCACTTTTCACTGGCAAGCTATGAGAATATACGTTTTCAAAGGTCCCTATAAATTACAGAAAGAGTTGGCTGGGATTAGAGCTGGGAAAAGCTGATCACGTACAAAGAGGGTCATGATCCCATCAGGTCACAGGGAAGAAGAGCCCCAAGACACATCAGATGCTGGCCTGACGCAGTGTCCCATTTTAGCCTGCAGCCCCAGCAAACGTTAAGCCATCACTTTATTTATTAAAGGCTCAAAAAGCCCCTGGTTAGTGCTGGGAATCAGGGTGGAACTGCAGCTGATTCCTTGAGCCAACAGCAGACAGGGGCTCCCAGCCCCAGCATGGCACCAGGGACGGCAAACCTTGGCACGGCCATGAGCCCAGCCAGGCACCAATGTCCCCTCGGGGACACCAGGCTGTCACCTCAAGGACATCATTATCGGGCCAGACATCTCGATCCTGTTGCCTGAGTGCTCTCCCTTCTCCAGTGTGGAGAGCAGCACCATCACCTGTCCATTGTGAGGGCGTTACCCCCAACTCACATCCATCTCTAAATCTCATTTCAAGACACTGCCGAGCTCAGCTATTTGCAATCAATGGCAACTCTAGGGAACAGCTTGACTCCCTGCCCTCCTCCTGCACAGCTCAGCCCCCAAAATGTCCCTTTCCACAGCCCCAACATCCTGCCCTCCAGCCACAGCACTGCCTTACTTCTCCCCAGAGGAGTCTCCACTGGAAGAAAAACCAATTCTGAGATGCAGCCACCAGAACAGCTACTCCAGTGCTGGTGTGGGGCATAGGAGGCTCTCTCTTGCCATCATCAGGATCCTTCCCCTGCTTTTTGCTGTTATCTCAAAGCCATTTGTCTTCCCTACCTAAATCCCTTCTCCCACAGTTCTCCTGGCCTGCGCCACCCAGAGCAGCTTGGCTGGGAGGCTGGGGGGACCACAAGCCCTGATGTCAGCAGTTCCCAATATTTCCTTATGCTGCCCTGCCTGCTGTCTGGCTTGGCTCCCGCTCCAACCCCCAGATGAGGATTGGACCATTAAATGACATGGCCAGGGCTCTCAGAGCAGCCAGTGGCACAGTGGAGCTGGATCCACATCTCCAGGTGCACTCTAGGAGCCAGACCATCTTTCAGGAATGCTCAAAAGCATCTCACTACCACCACTGAGAAAAGTATCCATGGATTAAGTAAGAGAAACTTCAGAGGTTTACCTGAGCCAACACCGCAGGGGAGAAGTAAGTCCAGGAGAGGAATTCAAGATGAGTGCCCAACCACACCTTTGATATGCCCATGGTATTAATCATTGGAACCATCAGTAATAAGTCCTGTCTCCTGTCTAGACTTGGAGGCCATACCCAGACTGCAGAGCCTGTGAAGGCAGCACAAAGGCCTGCTTGAAATGTTCTTTTTTCAAACATGAAAGAAACTGAGAAATAAAGATGGGTCCTTTGTTGCAGGAGTGGAATTGCAGACAGTCGATTTTCAAGTCTGATTTCTCCTCACTTTTCACCAGGCAGAAGTTCTATTTCTTGCTGATCCTTAAGAGATTTGGTTGGGCAAAATCTCCCTGAGGAACTTGTGGTAATCCCATACTGAGGCTGCTGGACTTTACCTTTGTTTACTAACTCCATCACTGTGTATCCAGTGCATCCCAGACAGGGATGGAGCAGAGCCACCTGCAAAGGACTGGGGCACAAAGTCCCTCCAACAGGACTTGATCGACAAAAGCAAAGGGCTCCAGCTGCTGTAGGATGAAGCTGTGTCTGTGAGGATGAGAGCTGTGTATATTAAAAGAGAAAAGCACATGAGGAATTCCCGAAGGGATGGAGCTTGAAGCCATCTGCTTGGGAAAAGCAGGAGAGCAGAACTCATGAGGAGCATGGACTGGAAACTCCACAGTAAGTGAGGACAGAGGCGGTGAGGAAGTGACAACATCTGCACAAATCTACCCAAATTCCCATAATTATTGAAACCCATGTACATACTGGGGCTGAGTTCAGAGAGGGAGGGTCTCCAAAGCAAAGACCAAGACCCCAGAAACAGCACCCCACACCAGCAGAGCCCACTTGGCACCATGCACACCCACTGAGCACAAAACCCTAGAGACCTTTTAATTGCCAGAGAGAACCCAGACTCACGAGGAGACAGAGTAGTCCCTGCTCCATCCCAGCTCAAGGGATCCTTCTGGATAATTAGGACAGCCTGGCTATTGCTTCCTGCCTCGCTCCATTTCATTTTATTATTAGTAAAAAAAAAAAAAAAAAAAAAAAAAAAAAAAGACTACTTTTCCACTTTTCTTCCTAAACTGACTTGGATTTTTCTTCTGTCTAAATTCATCTGGGCTCTGTACAATGTCACCAGGTCAGCTTGTGCTCCTGCTGCAATTCTAATTTTGTCAGCTTTACATTTTCTAGGCAGTTGGGAGATTTTCCTTTCTTTGCTCTTTTTCTTTTTTCCCCCCAAGTCAAAAATGATTTTGCATAACAGTAATAACGTTAATGGCCCTGCACACTGCATCCAGATTACAACTGCAGCTAGGGAGAAATAAACATCTCATCTTTGCCCTGCTGTTTATCTCCCCACAGCAGAGCCTGGTATCAGGTCAGAACCTGTAATTTCATTAACTTTATCACTCAGACACGCTTGTTGCTAGATGTCATTATTCAGCACATCACTCCTGTGTTTTGTTTGTGCTGGGATTCACTTCAGATGCTCTGCCACCACATGGGAGCATCCCTCCCATCCACATCACTGCCTGAGCTGGGGAGGAAAGTTTAGCTTGCTGAGCCGTGATCTGCAAAACATTTGTGCTGCTCAGGCCCCCTGTGCAGGGACTGCATGGAGCAGAGCCATCCAGAGCAATTCCCTGCCTGATTCCCTGACTAGATACATCCAGAAGTGGTGAATAAAAAAACCTCACAGTCTTCCTCACAGAAAGAAAAGCTGACCCAACAGCCACCAAGCGTGGGGCGTGCAAATCCCCAGTGACGGGCAGAGCACAACCCAGCACCTGCAGTCAGCCAGTGCCCAGCACAGCGGGGAGGCTGCAGCACAGGCAGGTGGAGGGTGAGCAGAGCTGCTCCATCTCCACTGGATTTGCCATCCCTGGTAATTAATGCTGGGAAGTGACACTTGAAAGAGCCTGTGCTGACAGCCCCTGTGACGATAGCGTTTGGAGCCTGCTGACAAGTCCCAGCTGATGCCTTATCACAAGGCAGCTCAGCAAGAGCAGCGAGGAGAGCTTTTCCCATGGGAGCTGGTGGATTCCCTGGGATGCAGGCACAGCTCCACACCCATCCCCAGTGACCACAATGAAACCTGGCAGTGCCAGCTGGGCACCAGGGAAAGGCTGATCTCATTGTGGCACTACAGCCACACTCCAGCTGGGTGTCCTTTAATGCCTCCACCTTCAATCCAGCTGCAAAGCCATGCCCAAGCAGCTTCCAGTCCCTGGGGATCTCCAGGTACCTGTGTCTGCTCACACCAGCTGCAGCTTCTCCACCCCACATGCCCCATCCTCACAGGAATCCAGCTGTGACTGCTGCTCATGTGCAGGCCAAAGCAGCAGGGAGCAGCATGTCTGAGTCACCACGTTTCCCCTGCGTGTGCCATCAGGTCAGAGTGGAAAGCCCACAGCACATCTATTTATATCTGCAGTCTAGAAACCCTAGATCTGAACCACAGCCACCTCATCCTGGGCAATCCAGGCTCTAAGCAGCTTCAGCAGAGAGGAGTAAGCAGCACAAAGCATAGCTTGGCTCCTTGAGCAGAGCCTCATCCAAGAGGGAAAAGTGCCCATCTGGGAGGAAGCATATGGTGAACTGGCACAGTCTGGAAGGATCAGACTAGGCAAGGCACAAACCTGCCTCGATCCAAGGCACAAAGCCTGACAGCATCACAAGCAGAGCTGGTGGGAGCATTTGGGAACATCTCTCCCAGCTCAGGTATCCCACAGGCTGCTTCCAGCTTGGGGCAGGGGGTTCAGTCTGTGTAAGTTCATTATTGCTAGTTCCTGAAGCCCTTGGATAGTTTAATATTCTGCTCTAGATCTTGTTTGATATTTTGTTTTGAAGAGCACTGAAATGCAGTTACTGCTGTCTTCCTCACTCACACAACTCTAAATAATTTATAGAAAAGCAAAACAAAGAAGAGAATATGAAAGAAGAAAGAAGGTAGCTCAGTTATGAGATATGAAGGGTTTCATTTGTTCATTCTCACTGAGCAGAAGGTTGAGGAAACATCTCTTAACCCCATGGGCTGGTAACAGCCAGACACACACCAAGAGATGCCAACAGGGATGCCCAGAGCAGCACTCGAGGATGGCAGATTGATCCCTGGGCACCTCCAAATCTGTTTGAGCAACAATACACATCACAATCATCACAGCCTTGTTTAAAAGGAGAAAGAATAGAGCATTTTAAGGGTGGAAGATTATCAACCTCAGCCACCACTTATGACCATCACAAGGGCAGGGAGCTGCTTTACAGACACACCACACCACCTAGGCTATCCCTGGCTGCTCCATGGAGCCAAAAAGAGTCCCTGTCCCCATCCCTGCCACTGTGACTGCTAAGTCTGTCTGGAAAGCCCACACAAGAAAGGAAAGATGGTTCAGCACCAAGATCCCTTCCCTGCACAGAGCAAGCCAGCACATCCCTTCCTCGCTCCTGCTGGAGTCACTCACAGCACTAATATGCTTTGCTTTTGTTTATTCAAATGCATTTTACTGTGCATTGCGGGTGAACAATATTAAATGGCTCATAATAACATTTCAATAAGCAGAGGTGGGTGTAGCAGCTTCTGACAGACAGATTTTAGAAATGCAAGCAATCAAGTACGCGTTAGCTGAAATACCCTGGGGAACGTGCTGCTCCCCGGCAGAGCAGAGACAGAAAATCCACAAACCTTTCTTCTCGTAGTCAGGCTTCTCCTCCCCGCCCCGGCCCAGGCTCTCCAGCGTCCTTGTCACCTGGCTGCCAAACTCATCCTCCCTGGTGCTGGGCTCTGCCCGCCGCGGGGTCTCCTCCTCCTCCTCGTCCTCGTAGTCGTCCAGGATGGGGGTCTCCCGGATGGGCACCCCGATGACGGAGTTGTGTGCCTGCAGGCGCGAGTTGCGGAAGCTCTCGCGGGCCTGGGGGCCCAGCAGCACCGAGGGGATGTAGTGGATCTCGTGGGTGGCCTCGGTGCTGGCGCTCTTCTGCGGGATGCGGCGGCGCTTGTGCCAGCGCCGCTGGGCGTACAGGGCCACCATGAACACCAGCAGCAGCAGGAGCAGCGCGATCAACCCACCCTGCAGAGAGAGCACAGGGCACTGTCAGGAGTGCACAGGGGCAGGGAGGGGTGATGGGGTGCTGCAGGGTCCACAGAATCACAGAATGATGGGTGGATGAGATCCTAAAGCACATCTAATTGCACCCCCCTGCCATGGGCAGGGACACAGAATTCACAGAATCACTGGGTTGGAAGAGACCTTCAAGATCCTCAAGTCCAACCCATCCCCAACCCCTCAACTCAACCCTGGCACCCAGTGCCACATCCAGGCTTTGTTAAACACACCCAGAGATGGTGACTCCACCACCTCCCTGGGCAGCCATTCCAGAACTTTATCACTCTTTCATAAAAAAAACTTTCCTAATATCCAACCTTTATTTCCCTTGGGGCAGCTTGACACTGTGTCCTCTGGTTCTGTCAGTTCCTGGAGAAAGAGCCCAGCCCCAGCTGAGCACAGCCACTTCTCAGGGAGCTGCAGAGAGTGATAAGGTCACCCCTGAGTCTCCTTTTCTCCAGGCTGAACACCCCCAGTTCCCTCAGTGGTTCCTCACAGGGTTTGTGTTCCCAGCCCCTCTCCAGCCTCGTTGCCTCCTCTGGACACGCTCAAGCATCACAATGTCCTTCCCAAACTGAGGGGCCAGGAGTGGACACCACCCACTGGGGCAAGGTTGCTTCACACCCTATCCAAACTCAAACACTTCCAGGGATGGTGCACCCACAACTTCCCTGGACAACCTGTTCCAGTGCTTCAGCACCCTCCAAGTAAACCTCCAGAGCAGCCTTCCATCAACAGCCCCTGAACCACACACAGGTGGATTCGTGGAGCAGCCACCTCTCAGGTGTGAGGTCATGGGCAGGTAGATGAGGATGCCAGGGATGGTTTTCAGCTGGGAATAGCACAGTGACACCCCCAGCCCAACTCTGACCATTCTGACAGGGACTTTGTTCTTTCCACCTCACTCCTTGGGACCCCCAGGACCCCTACACGGGAGGAAGGGTAATGGGGATGATCACAGTCCACCACTTAGAAGAAAAAAACTCATTAAAACAACCCAACTGTAATCCTGGAGCAATAAAGCCTTAGCAGAGACACACATTTCCCAAAAATGATGGTGCAGCAAATGGCCCCTCATAGGTGATGCTCCCAAGGAATGGTTACCCCAGCTCCAACATTTCTCGTCTGATTTCCCTGTGGTTTCAAGATCAGCTGCAGAGCTGGGGCACACCACAACATATTCCAGACTCAGGCATTCTCTACAAACCTCTTGTCTTTCGTCGCCTCCAATTTTTATTCAATACAGCTCTCAACAACATGAACATTAAAAATAAAAATCTTTAACAAAAAAGAAAAAAAAAGAAAAAATAAACTTCCAAATATCTATATGTACATGGAAGCAGCACATCCTCTCAAGGGAGCCTGGCTAGGGAGTACCAAAGGGAGCCAGCTCTGCCTCTGGCTGCTCTGGAAGTTAAATTCATCCCTACACACACAAGAACTGTGCCTGTGCCAGCTCCCAGCCTCTTAATATCTGCAGCATCAGAGCAATTTTATCCTGTGGCAGACAAGCAAGGCAGGGCATGTAAATCAGGAGCAGCACGAGCGACCAGGGCTTTGCAGCATGACAGGAACAGCCAGGGCAGGGCAGGCGTTCCCTGGGCACCTGGGATGCCACGGCCAGAGCTGCACCAAGCTCTACAGCAGAGCAGAGGTGTGGAAATGTTCTCTCTGCATTCCACACAAAGCACCAGGCTGCACCTGGAGCACGGCTCTGACTCCTAAACAGGAGCAGCTGTAAGGAGGTGGCAGTGCAAAGTGCAGCTCACAGGATGAGCTGCCTCAGGAGACGTTTCTCTGCACCACAGCCTGCCACAGAAGGGGCCCAGCCCAGCACACCCCACACCAGGATCCCCTCCTCTCCTGCAAAATTCTCCTAAGAGATGCAGGACTCAGGGTTTCAGGACACTGCATAGCTTGAGCTCCCCGATCTCATGATGTGCACCATCAGAAAAGGTGTTTTGCTGTCCAGGAGATGCTCAGGGATCCCTGCATGGCAGAGGGACAGGGCTTGGTGGGTTGCCCAGGTTTATGTCCTGCAGTAACCAGGGCACTTCAAGGACCAGAGGGATGAAGACCCAGCGTGGCCTTCCATGCCCAGAAACAAGAACCAGCATGGACACCTCAGCCTGGGAGAGCAGTCATCAGCTTCCTTGGATTTGCACAGTGCCCAATGCATGGAGACAACAGAGAAGCACAGGAACTCCCTGGCTTGAGCCACCCACACCCCCAGGCATTTCTTCAGAAACCCAGTTTGCAGGAGAGAAACCATGGCATACCAGCAGGAAGGCCAGGCCAGGTGACAAGGACACAGCAGGGCCACAAACTTCAACACAACAAACTCCACTGCAAAACCAGGTCTGGCTCATGCGCCAGCATCTTTACAGCACAGAGAGGCTTCTCATAGTCCAGAAGGGCTTCAGAACAACACTCCTGGATGTGATTGCTGGGAAAAATCTTCTCCAAGACCTTCACCACCAAACCCCTGAGCTGCCCGGCTGGGTATCGCTCACTCCTTTGTGCATTCTGCCACTGGAAAGTGCTGCAGGGCAGAGCACTCTGCACCCATGGGCACACAGGCACTCACCCTCCATGGAAATGCAATACCAGAGACATCCCAGATGCTCAGAAAAGGACAGAGTGACAGAAAAAGCCTTTCAGGAGGAGCAGCTGTGCCAGCTGGAGCCAAGGAAGGGGTTCAGGAACCCATGGTGGGCCTGGGGCTGTGGATCTTCCTGGCTGGCCTCACCTTATCTCTGCCCCTGGGAAATGTCCTGGAGAAAATAAAACTGTTGGCATGTTAAACAAAGATCTCTCTGCTTCAGAGAACCTGCAAAAAGGCATAAAGGCACAGAGGATGCTGGTGTGCCATTCCCCCTCTGACTCAAGAATGACAGGGCTGGCTCAAGGAAGACAAGGGCTCCCAGCCCAGCTACAACTCCCACATCCTCTGGGGATGAGCCATAGATCTCTGCTCTGCCAGTCGCTGGGACAATGGCCCCTGGGAAAGGCTGGGGGTGCCCATGCCAGCCCCCTGGGTGAGCACCAGGGGCTCATCACAGGCAGCTCAATTCCAACGTGCTCCTTTAGTCCCTGACCCTGTACTGGCAGCTGCTTGTTTAACAACACCACACACGCCTTGAGAGCTTCCTGGGAAAAAAGGGGGGGGAAAAAAAAAAGAGTCAAACTTAGGAGGCGTTCAAGCCAGCCTCATTTTAATCTATTTTTCGTGTTAAATTATCCAACTGAGGGAGCGGGAGAGAGAAAGGGGAAAGAAGGGATAATATGAGAAATGTTTTATTTGACAACGTGTCATTCGGAAACTGATTATTTCTGTCTCTGAGCTTTTTAATATTCCCAAACAATGGCCGAGCCGCGTGGGGATTTGGTATTCTAAGGCTGGATTTATAATACTCTGTTCTGCAGTGATAAGAACACGGGCCTTTAATCCTCTGAGCTGTGAACATGCATATTTTCCCACGTAATGTCCTTCCTGCCACGCTCCTGCTGCCCTGGGCTGGCCAAGCAGGGGCCACCAGCACCAGAGCGTTGCCAAGACCCCACAGGAGAGGAGAAGGAGTGGGAGAAGGAAGATGGGGGAGAAGAGGGATGGTAGGAACAACCCACATATGGAAAGAACTGCAGGGCTTGTGGCACCAGAGCGAAGCTCAGCTGAAGCTGAAGAGCAGCAAGGCTGGGAGTTATTTGAAGCCCAGAAGGAAAATCAATGGGAGAGGCCACCCTGAGGCCCAAGAGATTGGACCCTCACATAAATTATGAAGGCTGTCAAGCTGTTGGATTGGACTCTGTGGGAGTCTCTGAGGTGCTGAACAATTTCTGGGCAGCAAGAGGACACATTGCTGCTTTGAACAGAACCACCACCCTGCCCTACCAAGCCAGTGAAAGACAAGGGAGTCCCACTGCTCCTCTGGAGTCCAGACACACTTCCTTGCAGCAGCCTCTGGCCTTTCCAACTCTGCTCCTCACAGTGGTGGGATGTGGTGTGACCCCTTGCAGGAATCCCCCATCCCTGCAGCCTTGCAGTCAACAGTGACAGCCCAGCTGCTCAGAAATCAAGCCCTGACAGTCTTCCAGCTGCCACCAAAAGGGCTGAAGTCACAGAAGAAAATCCCAGGCTGGAGGGGATAGTTTGGGCTGGGCAGACCTCTAATACCACAGCATCCCTTGTGTAGGTCAAAGCAAACCCGGTGCTAAACAGCACAGCACTCAGGTCTGTGCTGACCTGGGCCCCTTCCTCCCAACACAAGATTTTGTCCTCAGGCAAGAATACCCCTCTTTATTTCCTAACTTGAAGCCATTTATTGTCCAACATTGTGCTGGCAAGCAGCCCCATGGCTACTGAGCTGCTGCTGGATGAAGCAGGGCTCCCTCAGCCCCAGGCATGGCTCCAAGGACAGTCCCCAGGACAGCTCAAGGATGCCCCATGGGCTGAACGAGCCCCCAGTGCTGGAGCATCACATCCCCTGCATCAGCCCAGCAGCTGAATTAAGGGGAGCAATCAGGTACCAGCAATAACCACACAACCCTCGGGGCTCTTCACACTGTTTACTTTTCCTTTCTTTCCTTTTTGGCTGTAAAGGTAATTAAACACTAGGACAATTTACCAAGGGGTGTAGTGGATTATCCATCACTGTCAATTTTAATTTTTTTTTTTTTTTTTAAATCAAGCCTGGATGCTTTTTGAAAAGTCATACTTTATTTCAAATGAGAAAAAGAGGCTTCAGGGCATCCTTGCACCCTGTGCAGCTCTGAGGGAACAGCAGATGATCTCATGGTCCTTTCTTGAATTCTCCTCACCCCAATTTTGGCTTTCCCACAATTCAGCTCCACAGCATCTTATCTGTCATCTGGGGCACTTCATCCCCTCCCAGGCAACCCAGACACACAAAGCACCACCAGACCCTGCATGCAGAGAGGTCAGGCAGAGCCCACCCCCATCCACAAATCACAGCCACCCCCTGCCTGCTCAAACCCCCACAAGCTGCAGGGCCAGAGATGAGTGAGCACCAGGCAGGGAAACTGAGGCACAGCATGGGGGTGGGACCAAGGACAGACAGCAAGCCAGCATGAAGGCTAGAGAAGAAGAGACAAACACCAGGGTTAAAATAGATACATATATGTACACCAGGGTTAAACATATATACATATATGTACTCCAAAGAGATCTGGATCCAGTCCTGACTTCAGACCAGTCAACCCCACCTCTGTCTCTAAGAGACAAAGATGATACACAGGGCAAATCTCCTAAAATCCAACATTTTCTCCCGTACATTTCAAATCCCCAATGAAGCACAGCTTCACCAAGGTGCCTAACCACACACTCAACTTTAAAAATGTGTTTAATTCCCATTACAGTCCATGAGCCTAGAGCACACGCCTCAGCGCTTTGCTGAGCAGGGACAGCTCCTTGAACTGCAGCCCAAGGAGAACTGCATTACATCTCTTTTTCCCTTCCTTCCACAGCTCACCACCTCACTCAGCCACAGATATGACTGGGGCACTGCCTCCTGGGGCTGTTGTTATCACAGCTGTGTCACCTGAGCCTGCCCAGAGGTGACAGCACCCCTGAACCACCCTCTCTGAATGGGTGCAAGGAGCACAGGATGCAGCCCAGGGGTTTAAGAGGAAGGGTTCCACAGGAGGGCTCATCCAGACCCTACAGATCCTCCTACTGTGCTGTACATCCACACACAGGGCATAAATTTCACAGTATATACAGTCCTGTAAAGTACAACACACACACAAGCAATGAGAGTTACAGTTGCTGTGGGAACCATAACTTTAAAGTCTCTGACTCTTCCATGATAAAAAAAAGAACAAGTCAGACAAGTCACATTTTCATATAATTTTTTTTTTTTTTAAGCCACGCTCAGTTTAGTTTTGCTGTTTCATCCAAGAAAGGAAACAAAAGAAGGAGTGAACCTGCCAATCAGCCTTTCTGTGCTGCTCAGACATGCAATGTGATGTTCCAGTAAATGTTTATTTGAAAGGTCTCCCAGGCATCGGCTGTGTGCAAGCACCAAAACACACAACCCTCAATCACAGCCAGCGTGCCTGCGTGTCCCGAACTGCACATCTCGCTAGGATAACAATTCAAAATGACTCCTAATCCATTTTTATTATGTAAAAAAAGGCATTTATTTGCAGCGAGCTGAAAGAGGAGGGCTGGAGGTGATTTTATTAAGTACCTGATTGCTGGCTCTTTTTAAAGCCGGGCACAGATTGCATAAATTGTGATTTTAATGCGTGCTAAACGGTTCACCTAAATGGGCTGACCTGCTAACCCAGAGCCTGCCCTCAGAGAGGGAAGATTTTAAAATTCATAAGGTCTCCTGCGCTTGCGCTCATGTTTTCCTAATGTGGGCAGCCTGGGAGCACAAAGCTGAGACAAAAACAAAAGCTTTTCCTTCTCCCCGAGGAGTTTGAGTTACAGAGCCCCAATCCTGCTCCACGCTGAGCCCACGAGAGACCCCTGCACGTGTTCATCCCACTCAGCTTATTTCCACCTCACCCTGAACTGTGTATCATCCCTGTTCCAAAGAGGGGGGAAAATTCGCTTGAATTAAGGAAAAAGAGTCAGGATTTTAAATTAAAGAGGCCACCTCATCCACAGGAAGTGTCTCCCAGCGCAGGTGAGGATTCACCAGCCAGGACAACGTGCTGCAGGCTGAGAGTGCCCAGGGCTGTGGTAACACAAAAGGCACCTCCCAGTGAAACACGGGGCAAAAGGAAAGTCCCTCAGGGCCACCCCTGACACAGTGTCCCTCCCTGCACCATCCTCAGCACAGAGCCCAAACCCTGATTGTCCCCAGGAACCCAGCTCAAGTGAGGAGCATCCCCATCCACAGTCACAGCCCAGCAAAGGCACCCCTGCCAGGGAAAGGGCAAGTGGGAACCCACCCAAACTGACTGTGTGTGACACTAACACCTCCCCAGCTGAGAGTGAAAAGCAGTGAAGCCCTCCAAGGTGCAGTTTAAGCCTGGTTTCACTGAATCCACCAGTAACACCTCCAGGGATGGAAGGCACTTGCCATGGGACCTCCCAAAGTCACAGCCGCTGCAGGATCCCTGACCTCCCCAAGCCTTTCCAAACAAAGGTTTAGCAAATGTTAAAAGAAAGGTTTCAAATTAGAAGGATTATTACAATATCTGCCAGCACAGCATTTGCTAGCAAGTAATGAAATATAATTAAAAGTAAAGAACACTTGTCAGATAAATGACAAACACGTACTGCTGTTGCAAAAGTACCTTTGCTTGTTTTTTTTAATAACTGTGTTTATCCGCTTCCTCACTAATTTGCAAAAAATGCAGTTAATTCTCAGTGGATCTCACAACCATTAGTGCAAATTAATGCTCTTCCCACTGTATATTCTGCATATATTAGAAAAAAGATTAATCTAATAAGAGATGCACATCTCCGGGTGAGGGAACACGAACACGATTCGCATTGCGCCTGCAGCTCCCGAGCTCCTGAGAGGGGCACGGTACAACACCCGTTCTGCTCAATTAACCAGCCTCTTCTGGGGCTGCCAAACCTTGGCCACTTGTCCAGAAAACGTGGCAGAGGTGCAGAAATTCACCACAAACACAGGGACTTCTTAGAGAACCAAACACCTCCAAACCCTGTTGATGGACCACGTCTCCTGTGCACTGGTTGTGCTGCTGCTCTACCCACGGTAAAGATGGGAGAGAGTGGAAAAGGGGTTTAGCATTCACTTATGGACTTCTCAAATAGTTTTTAAAGATGCTGGAAAGGTGCTATTGTACACACAGACATGAAGGAAAAGAGCGTGTTTTGTTGGCTGTAGAGTTGGGGTTGTTTTTTTGGGAACAATCCAGCGTAAAAAAAAAAACCACAAAAATCACCCAACAGAAATAACAACCCACAAAAAACAAACCCTGTCTTACCATATTTAAAGTGCAAACATTTCAGCATAATGAACATCCACAGCTGAATGAACACAAAACACAGCTTTCCAGAAGGAGAGGGAGGGTATTCAAACACATTATCAAAGATAAAGCCTCCGTGCAAGTGCCCATGTGGCATTTGGCATCTGAAGGTACCTTGGAATTCTGGCATCGTAAGTCACACTGCAGGAGTCACACACCACAGCCCCTCCACTGGTACCTGGGGCATCACAAACCAAAGGGAAAAAACAAACCAAACCTTATTTTTTATCAATTTTCATTTATTATTTGGTAAGAAATTTGGAAACTGTGCTGCCCCCCCATGCAGAACAGAGCGGGGAGATCCAAGACTTCAATTTACAGAGAAGATCCAAGACCTCAGGAACCCTACAAGCCTCCTCTCCCAAAACACCACAGCTATTCCCACAGGCTCTTAAAAGCCCAGTTAAATACAGCACTTAACCACACACTTAACTCCCATTAACTTCACTGGAACCTTGCACACAGATAAAATTTATCCCGTGTTTCAGGGCTTTTTCATCTCCCAGGGCTTTTTCATCTCCCTGACAAGAACTGAGAGTTCCCTCATCCAGCTCTCCATGTGATGCCTCCAAACCACCTCGGGGCTCAGCACAATGGAAAAACAAACTCATGGGGATGGGTTTTCCTGCTCTAAGCTCCCACACTCATTGCTCACATGAGTCCACAGAAACCTTTCTGTTCTTCAGCACATCTTGATGAAACTGCTCCTTTTTCACCCAGCCCTCCTGCTGTATCAAGTGGGAATGTAGAAGTATGGCAATGCACCAGATTTGTTTTTCTCTTGTTATTTGAAGGGTGTGAGAGCAGCAAACTCTTTCCTGGGAGAAGGGGGGGCACCCTGCCACTGGGCTGTGAAGGGAAAAGCTGGATTTGAACCTCCCAAAGGGGTCTTTGAACCCCCAGCTCTGAAGAGCTCTGCACATCCTGGGGACACTCCCCATCCCCAGCCTCCTGAAATTCAAGTCCTTTTATTTCTTTTTTTTTTTTTTTTTTTCCATATGGATACAGAAGTCCTTTTATTTTTATTTTTTTTTCCATATGGATACAGGACATCCAAGTCAACAGAAGGAAAGCAGAGGTGACAGCATGGCAGTGATGCCACCTGGGTGCCACCAAGATGACCTGCCAAGCTCCCTGGCATGCTACAAGGGGCTGAGATTTTCACTCTCCATCCCAGCTGGGAGCAGAGGGTTTGGAGTGGGATAGAGAAACAAGAGCTCCTTCCCAGATGGAGTGAGGATTGCAGGGCATGGCTGTTACAGCTGCTTCACCCAGCTCAGCTGCACCACACCATGAGGGTGGTGGTGGAAAGGCTGCAGCCCCAACTCCCCAGGCAGCAGCAGCTGAGAAAGCGCCTGGTTGGAAGCGGGAAAGGATTCATTTCAATTAAACATGCCTGGTGCTCCAATCGAAACCAATTAATTCCCCCCATCTGAAAGCTGATTAGCTGGGCTATCTGGGTAAATGGATAATAACAGGCTAATAACCCCCTCCCCGTGCACACACCGGGGCTGCCGTCAGGTTTTTGACACCATGTCTGCAGCCTAATTGCAGCATCTGTGAATAACTGTGGAGCAGATCCCAGCTCCATCCCTGGCAGCAGGCAGGGACCAGGTGAGCATGGCCACTCCTGAGCCAGTCTGAGACCCCATTACTGCTCCCAGGCTTCCAAGAGGGCTCTGGGCAAGGAAAGCTGTTCCTCCAACCCCAAAATCTCCCTCATCCCCCTGGAAGCTCTCCTGGGCACTGGGATGGCAGTTCCCAGCTCTCCAGCCCCATCCCTTCCCCTGGCTGCTATCAGACAGTATTTAACTCTACTGCCCATCTGCCTTCCTGATCCTTCTCCCTCTGGAATGTTCTCCCACCCAGCACAGCCTGGGACAGACACAGCAAGGTGCTGAGATCGATGGGCAGAGTTCTGTGCCTCGCCCCAAACCAGCCCAGCATCCCCACTGAAGCATCCTCCACTAACCCAGGCTCCTGAAGCTGCTCCAAAGCTCAGCCCCTGATGTCCTCAGGGAGTTCAAACAGCTGAACCCAGCCATGGGGATGGCAGCCAGCAGGAGAGAGCAAGGGAAGGCACAAAGGCATCCCACCCTTCTGTGACCCTCGTTCCCTCCAGTCCCCACGTCACCACTAATGCCACCTCAGCCCTGGTGGCACAGCCTGACTCTCCAGGTCCCAGAAAAAGGGCAACAACTGGGGAGCTATTGTCTGGAATTCTCCATCTCTGCTCCCTAGTTTTTTCCTCACAATTGGGAAGTGCTGACTAACTAAAACACACTTTTCCAACGATGTATTTTTGGTTAAGAGCAAATGCTGAGCCAAATTGTGAACAGAGAAAAACAAAGACTCAATCCTGCTGCCATTTTCTAATCAAATTTCCTTTTACTAATTTGACAGGCCTGTTTTGAAAATTTAAATGCAAAGCTAAAATGAAGTTAGATTCCACAGCTAAACGGGAATGGAGACAAAATGTTTCAAATGGAGCTAATAAAGTCATTCTGCCCACACCTTTGGGCTCACAAAGCTCCTCTCCACTCCTTGTTTGTTGAACACTGAGCTTTAGTTTGTTCACACCCCCCACCATGCACAGGCATCCCCCAGCAGTTTGTTTTTAGATTTTCCTCTTTCCTTCCTGTAGGAGGCAGGAAAACAACTTCCATCCTGCTCCATCTCCTCCATGTGGTGCCTATCCTTCAGCTGGCCTGAGTTCACATCTAATCTAAATTAAACCCAGTTGATTCAATGCTCCCATCTTCAGAAGAGCCCTGCAAAAGAAACAGCTTGGCCTGAGGGGAAAAAATGAAGATAGGAGATGAAGATCCAGCCTTGTGTGTTCCCAGAGAGGCTCACCTGGGTGGCAAGGAGAGCAGGGAGCTCGGGCTGGATATAAGCACCCTTGAGAGGCAGCACTGTCCTGAACAAGCTCCTCCACCTTTCAAACCCTCCTCTTGATCCAAACAAAAAGCCTCTTACTCCCCAGGGACTCAGCTGTTGTCCTCAACATCTGACCTTCTTTCAGGCTTTCATCACTCAAGAGTAATTTCCCACAGAACAAAGGATCCAAAAAAAGAATGGAGTCTCTACTTTGTGCTACAGAGAGAGTGCTGGAAACTTGGTGGTTCAGCCTTTCTGGTCCATGGCTGTGATCCTTGGAAAAGCTCCCTAAGGGAGCAGCCCCACCTGTGTCTCAAGGCTGTGGGACTAGAATAAATCCATAAATCCAAGGATAAATGCAGTAGAGTGTGCTGGCAAGCACAGAAGAGCAGCACAGTTACTGATCTAAGAGCAGGTGCCCTCACACAAGCTGGACAAGAGTGTGGATTTTAAAACCAGAGGCTAAATGTGTCTTGCACAGACCAAGGAGGAGCTCCAGGGAATGAAATCCCAGAACTCAGAGCCTCAGCGATCCAGATGTCCTGTTCCTGCCTCAGGCACCAAATGTCCCTGTCCCTGCAGGGACGAGCTGCTGGACCTGGCATCTCAGAGCAGGGTCAGAACCCAATGTTCGGAGGGCAGCTTGAAAAGAAAAAGAGACGTGCTTAGACCCCTCCTGTTCAAAATCAGCAGCTCTGGTCACCCTCCACCCCTGGGGGGATGCCAGCCTGCATCCCTGCATGCTGCCAGGAGCCAGAGAAATCCTCATTTACAGGAAAAGGGTTTCCATCCATCACTTCAAACCTCCTGCTCATTTAAATCTGTCCAAACCGTGCAAAAGTTATCTGAAATCCTCGGCAAAGCTGGGCTGGAGGCAGAGCACTGCTGGACCCTGATCCGTGTCAGACCAGGCAGGCTGAAACATCGCCCACAGGGACCGGGAATTCTTGCAGGGCAGGACAGAGAAACATCCATCAGCAGCGACAAAGGGCTATTGATCCTGCCCGAGGGCACAGTGCTGGATTCAATGACCGCTCCAAATCCCTTCCGCTCCACAGATCCTATGGAAAAGCAAATCTTCATCCTGCAAAACCCTTGAGAATGAAGTACTCCTTCAGTGTCCCCACGGATGGCCATCGACAGCACAGGGCTGGCACTGTGGAAGGGCTGGGGCACTGGAGAAGCAACTCCCTCACTTATAAAAAACAAACAAGCCAAAACCAAACAATCAAAAAATGGCAGAACAAAAACAAAAGAAACAAAAGAGTGTCCTCATAGATGGCAGTGCCATCGACAGGACAGGGCACTGTCATCCTGTCACTGTCGAAGGGCTGGGGCACTGGAGAAGCAACTCCCCCACTTATAACAAACAAACAAACCAAAACCAAACAGTCAAAAAATGGCAGAACAAAAACCAAAGAAACAAAACCCTGCAGTCACACTTTCCACAGCCAATGCACTGCAGCATTAACCTGAAAAACTTGTTTAAGAGAACCACAAGAAATTATCAAATGCACTAGTGCAGCCTGGGGCGTGCAGGTGAACCTTCCATCCACACCCACACCCCTGTCTCAGCCACCTCCCAGCCCCAGGGACCCAGGGCAGCATTCCTGAGCACAGTGAGAGACACTGAGAGGTGCAAGGAGAGCCAGGGTCATTGGCTCCTCCACTCAATGTCCCAGTTTTCAATATTTGCACTGTCAGGATGTTTTCCAAACACAGATAATCGTTTAAACCCAAAACTTCTTAGGAGAAAAAAAATGCATGATTTGCAATTATCCCCTTAATTAGGAAAGGAAGAAAGAAGTCCAGAATTTGTCTGCATAAAACAGAAAGGAGCGATGAAGTAGCTACACATGAATGTAGTTAAACTGAAAATTAAAGTCATGGTTCTTATTTCTGTGCATGGCACCCTTCAGATCCCAGCTTGGTAAAAAAAGAAATATACATACAGCAATATGGAGTTTCTATTTCATGGATATACATGGGCACATGTGAACAGAGACATGGAATATCAAGCAGGGCTCTGGTCTCAGTCAGCTCCTGAAGGGTCCCGGTGGGACCAGGGGACTGAGGGGGCCCCAAAGCTGAGATGCTGAACAAGATAAGATGGGAACAGGCATGTGGGAGCTCACATCAGCTGTGCCACAGAGCAGGCAGGGAAGCACACGGCCTGCACGCAGGGTGCTGGAAGAGGATGACTTCACCCTCCTCGCAGATTTTAGGGCTGGTGCATCATTAGCAGGTCTCCAGCTGCCCTCCCTCCAGCGGACCAGAGGATCAAGAGTGTTTTTCTCCGCTGTTATACAAGACACGAGCTTGTGCACATCCTCTGATGTGATAGAGCTTCCAGGCTACTGAGTCAGCCTTCCAGGGCTTGTCTCAGCTCCCAGAGCCCTTCTCCAGGACAGCCACACTGCTGTCACCTCACTCAGGGACAGGCCTTTTTGTGGGCAAGAGACCTATTGAGTCATGCAGCAACTGGGAAGACAAGCCACCTTTCAAACTGGTATATCTCTCAGAGAAGGTCGAGCTGTTCCCAAAATCAGGAGGGGTTTCACACCCAGCCCTCCAAGTTCTCCATATATTCAACCATCCTCATGCTCTACTCTTCTCCTGCACCCAGCCCCATTTCTCTCTTGCATTTACAAAAAGCCTGAAATTCCTTCTTGTTTCACTTCAGTCTCACCATGATCTGTGACAGGGATCACAAGACCCCCTTCACCTCCCTTCTCTGCAGAAACCTCCCTTGCCTTCCCCTCTCCCTCTTCTGCTCCTCATCCCTCCCCATGCCAAACAAGGATGTTCCACAACCTTGCCAAGTGCTTTGGGAAGAGCCTGAAGGACACAAGAACAGTTCCTGAAGAGCAGCTTAGTACTGGCTACTGCATCAGCTGCTCTCCTGACCAACATCTCACTGCTGCTGCCTGTCATCTATAGGATGTGGGAAGCCAATAACCAGACAAGGAAGACAGGAGGAGAAAGATCTACCTGTCTTCAGCTTCCCAGGCCCAGGAACCAACACAGTTTGAGGACAGACACAGCTCCAGCCTTGCACAATTATTTCACAAAAGGGGGAGCAGGGGATGAGCAGAAGCACCCCAATAACACAAGAGCTCTCCCAGCTTTTTGAAGACATATGGCTCCTCTCCATACTTCAAGCAGTGACTCCTCCATGCTTCCAAATTACAGCTGCCTAAGCTGTTTCTGCAGATATTTCCTCTTTCTATGCAATCATTTGGCTAATAAGATGAGCAGGTTGGGCTCATTTATTTTGGACACTGTTCGTGGGTCATTAGCAGAAAGGCTAATCATTGCATTGGCAGAAAATATCACTTCTGCTTCAGAGCTGGCTGCACAGCACGGGGAGGGGGAGAGAGCAGGAGCCTGACAGAGCCTTTAAAAAAAATAATAATACAAAACCCAAGTTGCACTGCTGTAGAAGTGGAATTTTCCTCTGCTGTTTCCCAAGGTGCCTGCTGCTAGGATGAAGGGACAGGCTCCAGTGCCCGAGGCAGCTCTGTGCTCCCTCTCCCACGCACGTGCCGCCTCCAAGGGCCGCAGGAGGAGAAGGAGCGATGCTGGTGGCAGCAGCCCGGCCTCCCTGAGCCACAGCAGCACAGCAACACATGCTGGAGATGCTCAGCCCTCCGGGGAAGCATAGTCATCCTCACCCAATGCAAATCCAGGCAGGATGCCAAGAGCCCCAGGACACTGAGAGCCCATTCTGGGATGGTTTGGGGTTAGCAGAGCAGATCAGTTGTGATGCCTGTGCTCTGCTTGAAGCACCTGAGCACTAAAATCCACCTACAGAGACATTTAAAGAACAATCTGCATTCAGTGTGAAGGCTGGAGTGCCAGGGGGGATGCAGAACCTCAGGGCATTTGCAGAGCTGAAGCCTGAATTTCCAGGAGACACAGCAAAGCTGAGCTCTTCCCGTTTCTCTCTTGAGAGGTGACAACAGAAGCAAAGACAAACTTGTGAGACACAGCCGTGCCAAAACAGCAGCACTGAGAGCAAATGCTGCTCCCCAGGCTCAGCTGCTCCACAGCCAGCTCTCTCCAAAGGCCCTGGAGGAGCTCTGCCCTGCGGGTATGGTGCCAGGCAGAGCACAGGGACACAGAGCTGCTCCTGCTCCCACCCCACGGCAGCTGCTGCCTTCACCCACTGACCTGGCAAGGGCAGAAATGGGGTGTTTGAGGGGACAGCTGGCCAGGGCACAGGTTGTCCCCCTCCCCAGCAGACACACAGCCTCCCGCTCGCCTCCCCCAGCTGCTGCTGCCCCAGATGTCCCTGCCGTGTGTGCTGCCAAGGGTGCCATGACCTTGGCTGCTCTCAGCAGCATCCTTGGGGCAGGCACAGGATGGGGCTCCCACCTCCCCTGGGAAGCTTTCAGCAGATGTCCCTCAGCTCTGTGTTTCCCCTCCTGCCCTCCAGCACCTCAGCCAGGAGCCCCAACACACTTCCCAAGGGGTTATACCAGGAGGGAGCTGGGCAGGGGGGCAGCGTGGCCATGTAGGGACACCAGGAATTTGTCCCTGGAGTGCTTCAGCTTGCCTTGAGCCACCCATGCTGAGGCTCTTCCTGCAGAATCATGCTGTTTCCCAAGGCCAAGCCTCTCCAGCCCCACAGCAGAGCGGCTGCTCCTGGGGAGCCCCAGCACAGAGGGGGAGCCAGGGCTGGCTCTGTGGGGCTCTCCAGACAGAGAAAGGGGAGAAGATGATTTGGGAGCTAATTTAGAGCTTGCATTTCCTAATTCTTTTCAGACACCGAGGCTATTGGCAGGCAGTGTTACAGCCCCTGCCAGCCTCAGCGGCTCTACAATGTCCTTCCCTTGGCAAGGGCAGCAGTGGGGAAAAAATAACACACAAAAAAACAAGGGACATGTGATGGAGAGCTTGGCTGAAGGTTCCCTCCCCCCATTGATCTGTGTGCCAAGGAGGAAGATCATGGGGGGGAAAAAAAGTTTTAAAATGAAAGAAAAAAAAAACCCCACACCACTTGTTTTGCTATGTCCAGGCTGTGGGGATGGAGCTGTGGCAGGAGGTGAGCAGATATAACCTGAAGCCACTGCTTAGTTCAGGCCAGGACAAAGCCATCACCCTCCCAGCCAGCACAGGGAAAGCAAGACAGGAAGGAGCACTTGGACACAGGCTCCCTGCACCCCACACTGCTGTATGGAGCCCCAAAAGCAGGACCTGGCACTCACCCCCAGAAATCCCACAGAGATAAATGATAAATGCTGCTGGGTGCACACTTGTGCTTACAGGATTGAGTGCATGGGGGTAAAAAAGGGATTTTGCCTCAAAATGTCATGGTCCAAAAAGGCAGGGTGGGCAGAGCCTCTCTCCTCCCCAGCACATGCAGACCCCATGGAGGTGGCTGAGGATGCTGTGCAGGAAGGAGCTCAACAGCACCCAGAAAACACCAAGGGTGAAAAACCTGCTGCTGGAGAATGGCAGCAGCTCAGGGAATGACAGGATGAGTCCAATATTTAATTAACTGTGTTTTTCAAAGAAGGGAAGGAAGGAGATGGATCAGAAGAGCACGGGGACAACCCCAGCCATCCAACCCAGGAACAACCTGATAGCAGCACTCACACACAGATCCCCTGCCAGGTGACAGCTGAGCAAGGGGGATTCTCCTGAGGAGGGGTGTCCAGCCCCCACCAGCCACTGCAGCAGAACAGGTGATGGGAAACCACTCCATCATGGAAAGGAGGGAGACCGGATGGCAGCAGAGACACAAACACCAGCAAAGGCACGGTCAGGTGAAATGTGACCGCTTTGGCAGAAGCACACAGCTCATGACTGTCATTGACCCGCTCGTTTTGCATCACATCAGCAAGCTGGGCACCAGCTTCCTCTGCTGGCTCAGCTCACCCTGCAATCACCTCCAGGCAGGCCTGGGAGCACAGCCTGCTCACCTGCACCCCACCAGGTCCCAGCTCCAGGGTGGGGGATACAGGGATAGAGGCAGCCAAACCCAAAGCAGTCAGGATCCTAAAGCAGGAGCGGCTTGGTTGAAAAATCTCTCTTTGTGCTGCTAAACCCTTCCTGCAGAGCACACCGAGGCTGATGAGATGCTCATGTGAAGCCCCTGTCCCTGCCATGAGGGGACAGCACAAACACAAACCATTGAACAGCCCTGCTCATCCCTCCCTTCCCAGCACACAGGACAGAGGGGTGAGAAGAACCAGGTCACTTCCCTTCTGTGGTTTGACAAGGCTATTCCCCAGCTCCCAGGGCTCAGCAGCAGCCACCGGAACACCTCGGACTCCTCCTCCTCCCCTCGGCCCCCAGACAGCCAGAGGAGGAGCCGGGCTCTGTGGCAAAGGCAGTTCAAGTACAGAGAGAAGAAAAGGAGAATCACAGCATTCATCCCAGCACAAGCCACCAGTGTCCCAGGTGGATCTGGGAAAGGGTGGCCCTAAACCAGTCCCAAGGATGCCTCAAGGCAAGATCAATTGCCTATAACTCTGAGCCCGAGATTGGTGCAATGAGGAAAGCCACAGCCAGGGCAGCAGGAAAGCTCAAACTTGCCCAAGGAATGGCTGGTGAGGAGCTGCTGCCCAGCTCCAGCTCTGGGAGGGGAAATGGAGGTGCCTGACACTGCTAAAGCATCAGTGCTTTTGCTGCCATCCACCTGCAGGGTCCCTCACCTTCCATCTGAATAAAAAGCGAGTTGTCTCCTCTCCCCCAAGGAGCTACAAAGGAGGCAGCTAGAAAGGAAAGACACCAGTTTTCCTGCTGGATAAAGGGAAACATAATGAAAAAATATGCAAGCCCTGAAATCTATGTGCACCCCAGCAGGGCTGAGGCTGATGTTCCCACTCACTCCCTCTCCAGCCACTGCCATAAATCCAGCCCCAGAAGCACCCACCTAAGGCAAAGCCGAGCCAGTCAACCAGCTCCCTTCATAAACATTTATTTTCCTGCAGTTTTATATAACTGGATTTTAACAATAAGCACAATTCCATTTTTTTTCTCTCTCCCCTTTTCCTTCGCTGCACATCGTGAGACTTCACAACGAGGCTCCTGCTTGGAGCTGGCAGAGACCTTTCCAAAGCTGAAACAGAGCTCGTTCCCCCTCACCCGTGGGGATGGAGCAGGGAGGGAGGAGGTGGAGTGGGAGCAGCGACAGGTAAAAATAACCATACTTGACCTGATGTTGCTCCCAATTAAGCCAGTGGGAATTTTGCCCAACTTCCAAAGCAGCAAGACCCAGACACACACAGAAAGTGCTCTGCTGCATGAGCAGCCTAACGACGGCCAGAGAAAACCATGAATATGTGAGCTTCTTCCCCCTATTTCCTGCTGGTGGGAGTCTGAGCATCCCTGCCCCGGGGCCAGGCACTGCAGAGGCTGCAGGCACTCCGAGGGTGATGATCAGACCCACAGCACCACATCTCCCCTGCTCCAGGCACAGTTACTCCACACAGAGCCTGGGAAGGTTTTTTTGGTTGTTTTTTTTTTTTTTCCCCAGGAAGGGTTTATCTGCTCAGACAGTTTCACATCAGCTGAAACTAAAGTGTAAGTGGTTTTGGGGATATAGAAAGTGTTGAAGAGTAGAAACATTTCATTCTGACACCTTCCTGAACAAAAAGCGCTCTGCCTTTTCACGGCATCGCAGTGCCTTGTGAAACCAAGTCCAATTTATTTTTAAATGGGAAAAAAAGGAAAGCCCAAACTGAGAACAAATATATTTCTGGGGACAAATCTGATATTGCATTTCATCCTGTCGTTAACACTTTACTCCCATCTTCGGGCTTCGCCAATCAAATGAGAATTCAGCCTTTTGTGGTGCTGTAATGGAACATCTTTCACAACCACCTTGAAGCTGTTCTGCATGAGGTTGGGCACAGTTCACCTTCACACGAGCCAGCACCTGACACCGACAGCGCTTGAACGGATGCAAACATTTCCAGCTCACATTCAAACACGAGTCACAACTGAGAGCAGCGAGAACTGCAGATAACACAAGGTTTGAAAGAAAAAAAATAAAAGGCATTTCGCTGCTTGTCTGAAGACCAGCCCAGGGATGCGAGAGCTGGGTGAGGCTCCTCACCCTGGGTCAGAACCCATACTGTACCAACAGAAAGATGGAGATTATAATGTTCCTGCTGGGACTAAAGAGTGTCAGGCATCCCCCAGCACAGCCCAGCCTCACCAGTGAGGAGACAACACCCTCCACCCTGCCAGCATTCCCAGGAAAACACTCTCCATTGTGAGGTACTACCTCAGAGCCAGGGGCCACCCACACCCAACCATCACTGGAGAAGGCAGCATCCACAGGAGTTTTCCTGGAATAACATTTCCTGACAATTTTAATGCCATATGTACTATGGAGCCTGGCAGTTTAAAGCAATTAGATCCAGGCTGGGAGCTGCAAAGTATTTCTGTGTTTACATCAATGTTTCAAAGGTACCAATCCAGTACTCCCAGCACTTTACACACAGGATTGGCACGGGGCTCCCACGTGGAATTGCTCTCTCCAGGAGCCCAGCAGCTTGGTGAGAAGCAACCTGTGGAGGAGAGAAATGGAAACCAGGAGCTGAGGCAGAGCCACCCCACCGAAGCCTGGATTTCCATCTGCTTGTCCCACACTGGGGAAAGAAAAAAACACCTCCAAAAGGTCAGGCACCAGCTACACCCTGCAGTGCTGTGGATGTGAGTGTTTTTCCCAGACAGATGGTGGGAAGGGGAAGAGCGAGGAGGAGGAAGGAAGGGAACAAGTTCAAGACAAGCCTCTGAGATCAGCAAACTGATAAAAATACCCTGGCAGTGCCTGGCAGCGCAGAGGGACCCGGCCTGGGGGTGAAGGCAGGCACAGAGCGTGTCCCACCCCGTGCCACAAGCTCACACTGCTCTGTGCTCCTCACCCCACTCCCAAAATCTTCTCTCTGGCGTTTTTTCCTGCATCTCCTCACGACTTCAGCATCCTCCTTCCCATCTCTCACGCCCCCTGACAACCCTGGCCACTTTTCCAATGGAAGTTTTTAGGCTTTCCCTTCCATGCTCGATTCTCAGCATGTCGAGGCTGGGGAAATCTTCAGGCTGCAAATCCCTCCCACACCCCTCGATGCCATCTGCAAAACCCAAACCCCTTTCAGTGCTTCCCATGGCTGCTTTTCCCCCCCAATTTTCAATTGCTCTGGAGATGAGATGAGAAAGTTGAGTTTGCTGCTCAGTTCAGATGAACTGAGGGTATTTATTCAGCCTTGCTTTATCAGAGATGCAAATCAAATACTCCAGTTACATATTTTAACACAGTGGGGTGGAAAAAGTCTGATGGAGAGAAATCCATAGAGGGCCTAATGTATTCACTGGAGCTAAGGTGGAAAACTGAGAGAGACAGGTGAAAAATTATTAGCGTAACAGGTGCCATTGTCACAAAAGTGACAATTTGAAGAAAAAAAATCCCCCAAAATTAATTCCCTAAATATCAGAGCACATCATTAACTACATTTAGTCCCTGTTTTATACCAGCTCTACAAAGGAGAGTGGAGAGGAGGGGGAAGGTGGATGAAAGAGGCTCCTTCTCCCAGGAAGGAGTTGGTTAATGGCCCATTAAAATGGAAATGGAACTTGGAGCCAAAGCATGTCCCATCCTGGGAAAGAGCAGATGCCACCACAGTGTCAGGGTGAGAGGAGTGGGACTTCCAGCATGGACCAGCAACAACTCCTCTGTGCCCCAGTTCCAGTGCTCCTGCATGACTGGTGGCTTCAGCTTCCAGCTGCAGCCCCCTGAGCCAGAGCCTGCAGGCACCCAGCCCCTCTGAGCCAGCAGAGGTCCCAGCAGTCCCTCAGGAACCCTGAAGAAGCTCAGCAAAGAACTGAGGACCACCTTCAGCAGCGTGGGGAGGGTTGGTGAAGGTCTGAGGGTTGCTTGGTTTGCCATCAGCACGGAGCCTGCAGCTCCCATCCCCAACCCAGGGATTTGGGGATTCTTGTCCAATTCCACATCAGGGTGGGCAGCTCCTTCTCCTCTCCCCATATGTGATTCTCACACAGGGACATGCTGAACCCAGGGGTTTTAGAGCTTTTCTTTTTGGTTTTGTTTTTTTAATAAAAACAGCTCATTGGAGATCAATTTAGCTTTTTAATACCTTTCAGATAAGAAAATCTGCTGCAGCAGCAATTCTCTCCCTATCTTAATTAATTTCTAAACACATCACAAGCTGGAAGTGCATGTTTGATGAATCTGGTTGACCTCCTGGTGCAGAAATGATGACACAGATGTTGTGCCTTCTTCACTACCTCATTACTCATGTCACACCAGGGGTTTTTTTCTCCCATTGAGCTGGCTGACAGGAGCTCCAGTGCTGCCATCAGCAAGACAAGCTGCAAGGAGCCAGAGGAAGGCTTGAGCAAGGTTTTGCATCCCTGGAGAAGCCAGGTCCACTGGTGCTCCAGCAATCCCACAGGACACAGCAACATACAAGGGAGGGAACAGAATCCACTGGGAAGTTTTGCACCAAGGAGGACAAAATACTGCAGGGTAGGGAAATGAGAAACCCCACAAAGAATGGCCAACCTGAGGGAATGCTGGGGCTGAAGGAGCCTGGATGGGGATGTGCCCAAAGCCCACAGGATGTGGAGTCACCCCTGAGAGCTGTTTGCTGGGGACAATGGGAATCAGCCCAGCTCTGAAAAGAGTTTCAGCCTCCTCTCCCCTCCCATTCAACCTGGTACCAGCCCAGTTGCACTGGTATGATGTTATCCACCTGTGGGAAGGAGAGCAATCACAGCATCATGGAATGGCCTGGGTTGGGAGGGAACTTAAAGCCCATCCAGTGCCACCCCAGGGACACCTCCCACTGTCCCAGGCTGCTCCCAGCCCTGTCCAGCCTGGCCTTGGGCACTGCCAGGGATCCAGGGGCAGCCCCAGCTGCTCTGGGCACCCTGTGCCAGGCCCTCCCCACCTCACAGTGAAGATTATTTTCCTAAAGGTGATCACAGCTCCTAAAAGCTTGCTTGCTCTTGGAGATTCCTTAAGGAACTGGAGAGCTGCCCCAGCCTGAGGCAGCCCCAAGGACACACCAAGGGTGCACTGGGGCACAGGATTCCGCCCCAGCTCCACGTCAGAGCAGGATGTGAAAGCAGAGGGAAGAGTTTAAGAGCACAATTTACACCCAGCTCAGGGGCTGATGGAGCACAGGCCCAGCAGCTGATCATTAGGGAAACATCAGGATGTATGGGAAGAAGAAGAAAAAAGGAAGCTCCACAAATACAAGTTAAAGAAAATCCTCTGGGAGACCTAGAAGGCAGCAGGTAACTTGTCTGCTGCCAGCACAGCCAGCAGAAAGTGGGCATTAGAAATAAAAAATAGTAATTTTTTTCAAAAGCAGCCTGATGAGGTCTGGTCACCTTTTACTCCAGACACTTTAATGGTCCCTCGCAAGGTGATGGCATGAGATGCAACAAGGCTTTTCCTCATGACCGCTCTCCAAAAATCCAGCTTATTTCTGCTGGAGCAGAAGCCGCACAGAGCACATTTCTAAACCTCCCAGTTTGCAGGGATGATCCTGGCTCTGGTATCCCATCTAAGAGAGATTTCTTTTTTTACTGGCATCACTCACGAAAGGAAATCCCATCAATCCACCAGCAGGACGGGATGGGGCTTTGCTTTCTCTTCCCAAACCTGCATCCCCCCACTCACAGGGTGCAAGGGCCCTACTGATGTCTGATCAAAGGGTCAGTGCAGAGATAAAACCTGTCTGTCCCACCCAGACCCACCCCTCAGGGCCTTACAAACAACCCCTCTTTGGCCAAAGCCTCCAGACATGGCCCAGGGCTGCATTTAGCACCACACAAAACAATAATTAAACTGGGACACCAGGCGGTGGGGAACAACAAAAACATAAATCTCTCTTATGTTTTGTTAAATTCAGCAATTTACAAGGCTGGAATAATTAGTGGTTTAAAATGTTTTGACACAAGCAGCCCCAATAATCATGATAAATCATATCAGGCATATGCCCAGATCCTTGAAGTGACAGATGACAAACAGAGCAGTGACAAGACGCTCCATCACACAGGGAATCATTGAGTTAATGGAAGAATTATTGCTTCTGAAATCCACTCTAGTCCCATTGTGGGGAACATTCCAATTTATCAAAGCCAAATGAACATTAATTGCTGCAGCCTGGTAAGTTTTCGAGCTGCTGTGACCTTCATTGAATTTTAATCCAAAACAGATAAGATTTACTTCCACACAACAGGAAACAACACAATTAAACCCAAATGACAGCTGAGATTATGGTGAAAAAACACAACAGGCATAATGACAAAAATATTGATTCCTTTCTACTTGACACTGTGCTTAAAAAAAAGGGTAAATAAATAAAATCTTGCATTTGCATATTTGTTTTTCGTTTTCCTTTATCCCTTCTTTTCATTTAGGAGACAAATTTCAGATGCTCAAGCCAAGAGGAAATGGGTGGCAGAGAGTAATGGAGACTGAATTCCCTTTAACTGCAGTAATTAATGTTATGTCTCATTGGGGAGAGATTAAGAAAAAACAGTTAGGAAAGGAAAAAAAATAAAAATTAAGTATTATCTTGCTGTCAAAGATGCCCTTGAGCTCAGGAAGAGAGGCATGAAGAGGGTGCCAGTCAGTCAGTGCTTTGCAGGGGTAGATGGTGGCCACAGGGACATGGGCCATGGACACTTTCCTGTTGCACTGGGAGCAAACAAATCCCAAACCAGGAAGCCATGGACTGACAGCCAGAATCACTGGAAGGAGGAATAAACCCAGGATTTGCACTTCCCTGGAGCCCCCATGCAGCACAGAGCGGGTCTTGGCTTTAGAGGCAGAGCAGGAGCTCCCAGCCAGGCCATAAACACCTTCAGAAATCCAACCAGTTCCTGGCTTGGAGATGTCTCACTGCCCAATAACTGTGCCAAGTGCTCCCTGGGAGAGGGATCAACCAGATCCCCCTGCAAACCTTCCCCAGATCATATAAATCACCTGGAGCATGAGGACAGAGGTAAAAGCAAGAGTGAGAGCCGCTTCAAGGGGATGAAGGGAGCACTTTGCCATGTCCCCTCCTGTCCCCTGGGGAGGGATGCTGGGCTGATGATGGACAGAGCCTGAATGCCAGGGCAGCACTGGGGTGGGCTGGAATTCTGTCCACAGCAGTGATGGTGGTTTAGTTCATAGAAAGCACACAGAGACATTGGGCTTTGTGGTAGGAAGAGGCAGGACAAGTATTTGGGACACAGGTTGTATCCTGAGGCAAAAGGGATATGGACACAGAGGGTGTGGGGACAGGAAGGGGGACCCAGGGCCCCACTGTGCCAAGCACAGCACAGCCAGGGAACCCCATTGCTGGGGTAGGAGAGCCCAAGTGATGGGGGCCCTTTGGGATGTGCTCCAGCTGGGGTTAAAAAGGAAATAAAGGAGTGGGAAAGCAGCCCAGGGACATGGGTGAAATATTCCACCCAAGAAACAAATAGCTGTGCCCATTTTATTTCCCCTACAGAGCTCCATGAGGCCTCAAGGAAGAGGGAAAAAAAAAAAAAAGGAAAAAAAAAAAAAAAAAAAAAAAGAAAAAAAAAAGGCAACCAACCAACAAAACAGAATCATCTTTGCTGGTAACTCAAAACTTGGCTGGGGTTCACTCAAAAAGTTAATGAACCTTCTGAAAAATCTGGGCAAAGTTTCAAGCCTGTGCTGCAGTCCTGACCCAGGGAAGGGATCTGCAGGGCTCCTGCCTCCCCAGGGACACATGTGCAGCCTAGACCCCATCCCAGACCCAGATCCATGCCCAGGACCTCAGCTCCTGCTGCAGGGAATGTCAGGATTTATACAGAGGGTGGAGTTACAGCTGACTGTGTGTGGCAGGAACAACTCCTTCTCTCCTGTTGCTTTTGCAGGAGGGAAGAGAGGCACAGAGCAGGAATTAAGTCTCACAGCAAAGCCATGGGTGCTCCCATGCCACTGGCAAAGCACATCTTCCCTGGTTAAACTGGGATTAGAGGCCAAAGCCATTCCTGTGACATTTCTGTGACATGGCCAGCAGTGCTGTCAGCTCCGTCCCCCGGCACTGCCGCTCCCCCATTCTGAGGTGCAGCAAAGGAAGGCTCTGGCCAGGAGCTTCTCAAAGGAATTTCCCAAGCATCCACTCATTACAATAATCTCTTGTATTTTAGAGATAATCTTCAGCAAGGGCTGAGGACCAGGACTGAATCTCTCCCTACTACAGAAAATCTGCATTTCAAGCAGGAAGCACCAGGCTGCAGAGAAAGTGTCACCCCACAGACACAGGACAATTCTCCAGGGCTCAGGTTTGCCCACAACAGCCAAACAATCCCATACTCAAACCTCCTGCCAGGGATGGAGCTCTTCACACCCTGCACTGTTTTCTTTCTTTGTTGTCTCTCACATTTTCAGGCTCATTTTCCAAGTATGCATTTCTAACCTTTTCCCCCTCTCCAGCACCCCATCCTATTGACAATTCAGCAGGACATAAAAACATTCCCTCAGTAAGATGCAGCCCCCAACTCCTTTCCCTTCTGTCATCCAGCATCTTATCTTGCCCAACAGCCTTAATGCAAAGCCTCTCTCCCTTCTCACATGCATTCAGTGCCAGATCTAAAGCCCCACTGAGGAGACACTCAAAAAACCAGATTTAAGTTGTAAAAGCCAAATAGCTGCTTGTTCAAATTAAAAAATAAAAATAAAAATAAAAGATTTGTACTACCATTGTCTCTGTTCCTCCTTCCAAAACTAAGGACAGAAGCTGTGCAGATGACCCAGAATCTAGGAGATGAACAGGTTCACCTTTTGCTGGGGGTTGCTGTGTGGGATCCTCAGGCCTTAAAAGACTTGCTTTGGCAAGTGCATGGCATGCACACACACTGGATATACCAACCTAACTTCTTTTTTTCTGTACCTTATCCCAATGGGATTGAAGGGACAATACACTGAATCCCATTTTACAGATGGAGCTCTAAAACACGGAGGAACCATGGACCAGATCCAAACACGTAGGCAAGCACCTCATATGATACTGAAACTTTAAAAGGCAGCACAGCACATAAACAGTGCATTATTAAAAGGTCACAAACACCCCAGATGGAGACATTCAAAGCACTGGATCATCTTTTTACTTTTAGGTCAGGCTTTTTACTTTTAGGTCAGGCTTGTCCTTTGCAAGAAATGCTGCAGCCCTTACTCACTTCAAAGATAAACTTCAGCTTCAGAAAGAAGTGGCCAAGCCCAAAATCTTGCCTTTGCACAATGCCCAAACACAAAGACAAAGCAGAAATACTCCACTGGCACCTCACCACTTTCCAACACAGGAGGAACTACAAGGATCCTTGTTACCCTCCCAACAGCTTCTTTCCCACACTCTTTTGCTTTGTTTCATTTTCTCAGAAGACCAAGCGCTGTGTTGTTTTTTGGTTGGTTGGTTTTTTTCCTGGCCCATTCAAACACATCCCTCCCTTTCTGAAGCCCCAACCAAGAAGGGACACAAACATCTGCAAAGCAGACTCACCACCCTGCTCCTCACCCCCCTCCTCCAAGGGGGTCCCTCCATCCCCACCAGCAGCCGGGACTCACCATGACTGAGATATGAAGGATGTGCATCTGCTCCTCCACGATCTCCGAGGGCTCCTGGAGGCTGGGTGGGGTGGCCCTGGAGAGCTGCTCAGCGCTGCTCATGGACACGTGGAAGTAGAGGGTGCCATTCTCCAGCCACTGCTGCTTCCAGTGCACCAGCGAAATGTCCGACACCGTCCCCGACATCTCTGCAGGGACACAACACACAGCTCAGGGTCAGCTTTCTCCACAATGCCCAAAGGTGTTATTCTAAATTATCAAGGAAATTGGAACTTTTGAGTCTTACCCCCAGAACTGCTTCTATTTAATTTTAGCTTCTACCTGTTACTTTCCTTATATATGAACAGAAACATTTGTCTTCCTTAATAAAAATCACAGGGCTACAGAGTGCCTGGGGATTTCTAGAATAGGAAGGCAAGAACAGCAAATCACACAGGATGCCCTAAACCTCCTGTGGCTTTCCCAGGAAACAGGCTGGAAGGAGCTCCCAGGGAGCTGCAGCCAAGCCCAAGGGAGTTTCATGGCTCAGGGAGGCCCCTCGGTGCCAGACAAGGCAGGGTGCAGACACCAGTACACTTTGCTGGCATTTACAATGGAAACCTCCTTCCAGCTGTGGGGCAGCAGCACAGCTGTATTTAATAAAGACACTCTCAGCACAGACTGTGAGCTCCAGCCACAAGGGAAAACCTCCAGGCTTGACAAATATCTATTGACACTGGAGCTGCACCTGTCAGTCACCTTCTGCAGCTGCTGGTGGTTTTACATCCCACCCAATCCTGATTTACAGCACGGGCACCCCGGCAGCCAGGATTCAGCACACACCACCAGCCTTCCCTGACCTAAAGCACTGCACTGAATTGGGGGTTTGGAGAACCCAAAGGGCACCCTCAGACCTGCAGACCTGTGGAGGCAGCAGCTCCCAGCCTCAGCTGCAGCTCCTGAGTGGGCCAGGAGCACTGACAGCTCCACAGCTGCCCAGCACGTTGCACACAGATCTCTGCAGAGAATGGGTTTGGCAGTTGGGCAGCTGAATCAAAACCAAAAAAAAAAAAAAATTTACTAGTACAAAATGAGCCAAAATATTTCTCCTTCCACCACATCTTTTTTTTGAGTTTGTTTTTCCATTTCCAGTATAAGCAATGGGAAGCAAGACAGGTCTTCTTAGTCACTGGGTTCACAGCTTCAGCAGCTTTGAGGAAGACCCAAATCCAATTCCCTCCAATTTGGGGAGAGACCAGGTGTGACAGTCCCTGACCCACTGTCTGCAGGCGTGTCTGCCCCAGAACAGTCAAGAACACAAGCTCAAGTACTTTTGGTACCTCAGAGGGAACAGAGACAAGGTTCTCCTCCACCTTGGCTGCAGAGGGTCAGTGGGGAGGACAGCACTTGCTCCCCTGCAGGCAAAGCAGCCAGGGAATGTTGGTGGCATTCTGCATTTCATTACCCTGAGCCCAGCTGGGCAAGAGCACATCTGTTCCAGCTCCCAGTGGAGAGGAAGGAAGGAACAAGCCCAGCTGAGGCTGTCCTGAGGAGCCACCCACACCTTGCAGGACATGATGTTTCAACCAGACACCTGGGAGGTGAGCAGCCACTCAGGCTACAAGGCCAGGCACTTGCACTTCTACAAACCCAGCCCAACAAAAAAACCTCTCAATTCTTCAGAAACAGTTTTTCTAACCCCTGAAATCAATATATTTTCCAGGAGCAAGCTCCTGGCTTCCCAACGTGCATCAAAAGAGAGCCAGCCAAGCTCTGATGGAGAAGAGCCCATCACACCACAGGTCCTGCAGGGCTGAGGGCAGGGCCAAGGCCACCCCATTACTGCCAGATCCCTGATTCAGCACCTCACTGGTGACACTCCAAGCCACCACCGTGTCACCTCAGTCTCACCAGAGGGGTTTGCTCATTGCCTCTGCCCCACCCCCAGCACTGCACCTTCCTTATCCCCAACCCCTGTCCACACCTGAGCACTCAGAGAAAAACCAAACAGCTCCTGACCACACCTGGATCCATCAAGAGCTCACTCTTGTGCTTGGGAGGGGGTGCACGAGCTCCCTGTCACATCCCTGTCACTGCCCTGACATCCTGCTAATGACCCTTCTCTCCTCTGACAGAAAAGGCTCTTTGCTGCAGCAAATCAGCAGCAAGAGGCTGTTGCTTGTACTCTGGAAACTGTAAATCACAGCAGAGCTGCAGCTCCTTCAGGACCTGGGAACCTCATGGAAAGAATCCTGTGTCCCTCCCCTCCAAGCAAGGCTCAAGCAGAAGGTTTCTTATAGCAGTAAAAATAAGAATAAAATGAGAGAAATATCAAGGCTGCTTAATTGCAGTCATCTTCCCAGCAATACTTCAAAGGTCTGTACTGAAAAGCATCTCCTTGTCTAATTAAAATCAAAACAAATGTTACTTTTAGGAGCAATGGCACTCAGTCAGCTTTGCAGCAGAAATCCAAGATCATCCTCAGAGGCAAACAGGCCATGGGAGAGCAGGGAAGCATCAAGGGAAAGACTCTGTTATGCAAAGCCATAATCTTAATTCTATCCAGAGGGACAGTCACCCACAGGAGGGGATGATTTATAGTATTACACACTCATCACACACATATCCTGCAGCAGACCTTTCCTAAAGAGCTCAGCAAGGAGGTTATATCACCCAGCCCACAGCACAGAGCACGTGGACGCCACCAGGACCCCACTGCTGCAATTCCAAAGGCTACATCGTATTAGGGAAGCAAGGAAAAATCCTCCAGGGTCAACCTTTCTCCAATTTTTTTGCCTTACACACACATTTTTGCATGGGATGTTTAAAAGGATCACAGAGAACATTTCTCAGGAGTTCTGAAATATAGGCAATTTTTTGGATTTTAGCCTAGACTGAAGATAAGCCTGTTTCATTTTCAAAAGGTCTCTTCCAAAAGTAGAAACTTCAATTTAACATTCATTTCACAATTTTAAGCAAACCCAGCAGCCAGGAAATTTGTGACAAACACGAACTTGCCAAGCCTGGGTACCCATTCCCACACACTTATAAACACTTGTGTGCTTAAACTTTCATTTCAGGGCACCTGGTTATTACCCCAGCACCCCCAGGACACCACGAGCCTTCAATCAGATTCACCACTCACAATAAAAAGAATTCAAAAAAAAGCTTTTTCAAGCCCTGTAGCGGCAGAATCCCTCAATCCCCAAACACAAGGAAGTTTTTTGGCCTCATATACCTGACACTAATATTCCACTGCCTGTGTTTCACTGGACACACATTGTCACTCCACTGTCTGCTGCAAAAACCCGTCCATCAGACAGAATGTAATAGTCTGCAGCAAGATTGCCTGTTATCAGAGCTTTCAAAAGCTTTTGGAACAAATTAAGGGCATTCCTGCACCAAAACTGAATGAGATACAGTTAAGGTTTTAAATGTGCAGCAATGGAAAAGCACTTGTGGTCTGTAACTGTTGAAAATCTCAGTATCTAGTGGATGGGGAGCTATCAGATGGGGTTCAAACAGCCCTTTGTGGGTAAAACACCAAGTAAAACAGCCAAACAGATCATCAAACATCTGCCATGCCACCTTCCTACCTGCTCACTGTGCTCAGCAGAGAGGAGACAATGGAGAAACAAAGAGGATGCTCCTTGCCCACAGCAGGCAGCCAGACTTCTCCCTTCCCCTCCTCAAAGACCCCAGGCAAGCACCAGCTCCATCCCAGAACAGGGGCCTGAGGAATGTCCTCCCCCCAACACCACCAGGTATCTCTCCCCTCCCAGCCTCTCCAAACCTTCACAACTGCCATCATCTCCCACCACACAGCTCAGCCAAGCCCACGGGCAGCCCCCACCAGCCTTTGGTACCACCTGAGGATGGTCTGAAAGTAAGAAAAAGACACAGAGCATTTCTGCCTTTTCTGCTCTTCCTTAAGCTCTGTGCATTACACAACTTCCACAGTCTTTAACATTTTCCTTGGAAATCAAACAAGCAGTCTAAACAAAACTCTTCCCAGGGCTCAGTCTCTGACCCGGGCTCGTGGCCATTTGCAGGTCACCCATCCAGGACAAGGCAGGGGACAGCAGTGACCACAGCAAGATCCCCTCCAACCAACTCTCTAATCCCCATTTTCCCTTTGCTGTTGCTACAACCCTTTCATATAAACATTTCATTGAAATCTTCAACTTGTATTACAATCAAACTTAAAAGCAAAGGGGCCTAAATGCATTTGGTTGGGAACCAAGACGATTCCCATAAAAGCAGATTATGCTGACGTGATGAATACAAAATGAAACAGCCAATATTAAAGTTGCAGGATTGTTACTCCGTGCCTTCAGGCTCCTGGACACCCTACCCATCTCCTCCCCCTCGGTCTCACTGAAGCCAGGGACAGCCTTTTCACCTCTGCCTTCTCCAGGGCAGCCTGCCAGGCTTGAAGCATTCACCTGCTCTCCCCAGCCCAACCCTATGCAATGCCTCGACATTCACCGCTTCTGGGGAGGCTGCAGCCCTGCCTTATCTGTCATGGTGTTTTACAAAGCCTCTGTTGTATTTAATTGGCTTGTTCTTGCTAATCTACCATGATTATTGTATTTTTATTTCATTCTTGAAGGCCGTTATTAAAATAAGCCCTTTTGCTTAGAGCAGTTCATCCCCACAAGGTTCCCCGCCCCCAGATATCCAAACCCTCCTGGTGCTTCCTCCCAGCTCCCCAGCACTGCTCAGACCTGCTGGGCACCTTTCCTGTCAGCACCAGCTGCTTGGGGAGATGGGTGAGGAGCCACTGAGTAATTTCCAGTGCACAGATCCAGGCTCCTCTGGCCTTCTTCCTCCCCACCTGCTCCATCCCAGCAGGAGCTGCACCCTGCAGCCAGGCTTCCTCATCCCACCTGCACAACTCAGCATCCTAGCCTGGCAGAGGAAAAGCTGGAGGTCTGGTTAGTGGTTGTATTTCCTTTTAGAGAGACACAATTCCAGCTTGTGCCCCCTTCTTCCACACCCCTCATCCTGCCACCCCATTCCATCTGCTGTTCCTCCAGAGGCTCTCCTGAGTTAACGTTCTCCAGAGGCACCAACCTCGGATAAAGTGTTAGTTTAGAGATTCTTCAGTGCTAGCTACCACTTATGCTAATAAAGCAAATTTATGCAGAAAGTCATAAACAGAGAGCTCTCCCCAGTGCCCTTGCCAGCGCAGGATTGCTCCCTGCGGAATAGATTATCACACTCAGTGCAGACTAGTTCCAAAATTACTCTAGAAATGGGGCTTCCCCCATGCTCCCAGGGGGGCTATTCTGCAGTCAAACAGGCCCTAAGAGTTCTAAGAGTTTGGGTCTTTTGGTGGCAATGTGGTGGAGTTTTTTATCCAAATCATTAGCTCAGGTTTTTTATTCCCTTCCCCTCCACTCCTGTTCCTTCCCTTACACACCTCCTCCCCTGCTCTCCCCTCACAGAGCTCCCTGGGGCAGCACACAAACGCAGCTGCAGATCATAAAAAGTAATAGAGAAGCTCAGAAATTTAAGAAAGGGGGGGGAAAAAAGAGATGACAACCTCTCTCTGATCATCTCCTTTCAAAGCCCCTGTCTGTGAGAACACAGTGCTGCACCTGCAGGGCATTTCGGGGGTGGCTCTGCATGGACACACAGTCAGGGAATGGTTTCAGTTAGAAAATCCCCCTGAGATCACCGAGTCCAGTCGTGATCCCAGCAGTGCCAAATCCAAGGCATGGTGCTGGATGCAGGAGGGATAGAGACAGACCCCAGGTCTTGGGGTGGTCCAAGGGGGCTCCCCCTGGCACCAAGGGCAGGCTGGAGCACTCTCTGTATTCACTGCCAGCAGCATCACACACCTGACCTTGGATAGGCCAAATGATATTACAAATCAAAGGTGACTCCGACGAGGGGAGAGAGAATGATGCATCTGACTTTATCATTAGAAGGCTAAATAATTATTTTATTACATTATACTATGTATATTATATTTAAACTGAATCTGCTTTGTACTCACCTTTGTTTATAACTGTACAGAATCGCACTAATCTTTTGATTCTCTCGTGACTCTCCTGTGACAGTCATACACACTCTCCTGTCCCTGACAGGCCAAGGGAACACAACATCCTCACTTTGGGTAAATAATCTTCATATTGCATTCTACTTTGGCACAACACTGGCACAGCAAGTGACAAGAATCGTGTTTTCTCTTTCTCTGATGTTCAAAGAATGTGAAACCCAGAAATATTCCTGGGAAGAATTGTGCCTTGCTTTTCTGTATGAAGAGAATGTGGCAACAAAATGGGAGTTGCAGTAAAGGGGGTTTGGCTGTTTTGGGCAAAATGGGAATTGTAGTAAAGGGAGTTTGGCTGTTTTGGGCAAAATGGGAATTGCAGTAAAGGGAGTTTGGCTGTTTTCAGGCCCTGCTGGAAGGACAAGGACAAGCAGCTGGGTTCAGGCATGCTCCTGGGACCAGTCACCTCAGAACCACAGAGATGTGGGAGGAACTGAGCTGCCACCAAAGGGGTCACAACAACCAGAGCAATGTGACTGAAGGTGAGGGCAGATCCCAAGCTCAACAGGAACCCAAAAAACAAGACAACCTCCTTGGTTCGGATGGAGAGCTTGCAGTCTGCATCACCCAGGAGGTGAGCCAGGCTGAGCAGGGAGGGCAGAGTCAGCCCCTTCCAGGCCCAGACCCTGCAAACTCTTCAGACAACCAGAGGCTTGGGCTGCTCCAACTCAGCCCTCTTAGTCTTAGCTCTGGAGCCTTCTGCACCATCCCCACATCTCTTTGGCCTTTCTAATCCCTGGCTTTAGGGTCCCTGAACACATCAGGGAGCAGATATTGATTTGCCTGTGCTGCCCACAGATGAGTCTGATTCCAAACCCCAGAGAAGCTCAGCTCACTGCGTGCTCCTGCAGCTGCTTTGATTGCAATTCAGGCTCCAGCACATTACCCTTATTTATAATGCCAGGGCTTCCGTGTGGTGCCTCAGGCACTCTGAAATTATTACAGGGCCCTTTGACTTTCAATTCCCTTCCACTGAATTCCATCTTCACCTGTCAGCAGAGGCTCCCCCTGGCCAGTGGTGGGAGCCAAAGGCAGACAGTGCTGGAATCTGATCCTGCAGGAACTGCTGGCACACGGATGAGACCTGAGTTCTCCGTTGGAATGAGAAGCACCAGGTATGGCAGAGCAAGGGGGAGAGCACTCCTGGGTGAGGCTGTCTCAGAGAGAGGAGACACCAGGCTTGCAGCAGCACCAGGGGTGCTCAGCCACAGCCCCTCCATGATGTGACTGGGCACTGGAATGGTCTGCCCAGGGAGGTGGAGTCACCATCCCTGGATGTGTTTAAAAAAAGCCTGGACGTGGCACTCAGTGTCATGGTTCAGTAGATGAGGAGGTGTTAGCTCATAGCTTGTGCCACATTCACATCCTCTGAAAAATTTTGTCGGGGCAAATACAACAAATACCCCGCAAATACAACAAGGTTGGACTTCATGATCTCAAAGGTCTTTCCAACCGAGTTCATCCTGGGATTCTGTGATGCTGCCACAAGGAAAAAGCAGGTGAAGGAATGTGACTTCAAGCATCAGAGCCCCTCCTTTGTGCATTCTGCAGAGGCGAAGGCCAAGGTGCCAGAGAGATGGGTGTGAAGGAGGTGCCTTGATGCATGGACGGAGGAAGGCTAGAGACAGCCTCCTGAAGGAGAATTTTGCTCTCCTTCCCCAGTCCCCACCTCTCTTTTAAGGCATGGGAGTTTTCTTTAGGGTTTTAGCAAAAACCTCAAGCTTTGCCACTTCTCTGGAGCCTCCTGGCTCACCCAAGTGAAGTGCAGGGTTTACTTTTGAAGCAGCACCTGAAGGCACAAGGAAGAGGAAAGAGCCAACTCTGTCCTTATGTCACAGGAGAAAGAGCTGCTGGTCCATGAGAGCTGCAGTTGTGGCAATGCCTGGGGAAAGTTGGGACAGTTCTCTGTTCTCACTTACTCCAGATCCTCAAATCCAACAGACAGACCTGATAAATGGGGAGAAAAAAGTTCTACCTAAAAGGCACAAGCATCATTTTGTGATGGTCCAACTATCAATCTCTGCTAAAGAAATCTGTGTCTTTGATGGTGAAGCTTTTCTGAAGGTAACAGGCACACAACACTGGCCCAGCTCTGTGCTCAGGGTGGATTAAGTGAGACAGGTTTTCATGCAGACTGTGGGCTCAGAAAACCCAGTGATGGGCAGGGAATGAACAGATCTGCTGTATCAGCACAGGCAGTGCTGCCCAGCCCTGAGCCCTGCATGGAGCTGGCCTGCCCTGCTCCAGGTGCCACATGGGACACCTCTCCTCACTGCCCAGCCCTGTGTGGGACTCCAGCCTGTCTGAAAACCCAGCCTGGCTCCTGCAGGACCACTACAAGCCTGAGAGGGTCTATTCCCACCACACATCCAGAGGAATGGCTTTGAAAGCCTTCACAAGGACCTGGATAAGAAAAAAAAGCCCTATTTAATCCCCAAGCCCTGGCAGAGCTCAGCCATTTGTGCCTCTGATGACACCAGAGCTCTGCTTGGAGCCTGAACAGATCTGAAGTGTCCAGTGACACAACCACGGGCTACTGGGAAGAGCTGCTGCCTCTGATAACCACAAACTTGAATTTTCACTGCAGCTGAGGGGGCACAGGGCAGGCGTCGTGCATCACCTGCAGTGGCAGCACATGGTTCCCAGGTGCACAGGAAATGCTGGCACATGGAAACAGGGACAGACGGGATCTGCTGGATCATAACCCACAGAAGGAGAGGGAAGGAGCCCAGTCAGCCCCACCTGCCTGCATTGCTGCTGCTTCCCTTTCCTGGGCACCAGGAGGGCTGGGGTGGGGATGCCTTTTCCCAGGATAGCCTCAAGCACAGCCACCATGGCAGTGGAGCAGTGTCAGGATAGGCACTAGGTAAGGCTTGTGCAAAGGGAAAATGTTTGGAAAGCCACCCCTATGGCCTCTTCCTTGTGCAAGGTAACAGCAGCAACAGCAATTTTCCCTTTGTCTGTGAGTTTCTGCAGGAGCTGGGAGCAGGGCAAGGGCAGCCCAGCACAGCAGGGTGGGCATCGGGGCAGAGCAGACCTGTCACAAAGGGACAGAGAGGGAACATGCTTGTCTTCCCTGCAAGCTGTGACAGGAGCAGAAGGGCAACATGACCTATTCAGGTGATTTGAAGAGTGTGGCAAAGCCAGGCAGGCTCCAGGACAAAGCAGGGAGCTGCATTTGCTTTACAGCTGCTGAGGAGCAAGCACCAGCCTCGAGGGGTGAGCACAGCTCTGAGCTCCATTAGAACCAGCCAAGAGCTTTATAAGTCCTCTGCATTTTTAAACCTCTCTTTGGGAAACAGACCTCTTAAAATGATAAGGCAGTTTGATAGCTCAGGGCTCTGCTCAGACTGTGAAGTAATTTTTCTACAATGGTTCCTCCACGGACCTGCCCTCCCAAAGGGGAGGTGGAACAGGCAGAGGAGGAGGAGAAAACAGGAGAGAGGAGGTCTGGTTGCCTTCTACAAATACTAAGACAGTTCCACCTGCTGAGAGATGGATGCCCTTTTCCAAGGAGAAGGAGCTGGTTGGGTATTTTCAGGAGAGAAAAAAAAGCAGCTAGTGGATTACTTGGGATCTTCTGCCTCTGTGCCACCTGGAGCACCAGGTGGGTGCATCCAAAGCCAAATAGCCTGAAAATTCTGGCTATGCCCTTGCCCAAAAAAGGCAAAAATATCAGTTACCAGGAATGATCTCCACCTGGATGGTGATGGGGGCTCCTTCACTCACAGGGTCCCTTCTCTGCTGTCAAGGCACACATCCACAGTGGTTGCCAAAGGATTAAGAATCTTACCTCTTCTCCAGAAGAGGCTTTTTTGCTCTCTCCCTGAAAACAGGCTCCCCTAGAGCCTGCCAGGTACCCAAGGTAACACTCAAGTACCCAGGTTTGTCTGAGCTGCTCAACAAACCCCAAATCCAGCTCTTACCTACAGAAATGAGTCCCTGCAACCTCACAGAAAATTTGTTTCTCTCTAAGCCTATGACACCTTAACCCAGGAGCAAACTTGCATGTTTATCTACCCCAGCAGCCAGCAAGGTTCCCAGACACTCTGACAGGAATGGCCCAGAGTGTCCCAGCCCAGGACACTCCACCAGGAATGGCCCAGTGTGTCCCAGCCCAGGACACTCCGACAGGAACGGCCCAGAGTGTCCCAGCCCAGGACACTCCAACAGGAATGGCCCAGAGTGTCCCAGCCCAGGACACTCTGACAGGAATGGCCCAGAGTGTCCCAGCCCAGGACACTGCCACGAGTGGCCCAGAATGTCCCAGCCCAGGACACTCTGACAGGAATGGCCCAGAGTGTCCCAGCCCAGGACACTCCGACAGGAATGGCCCAGAGTGTCCCAGCCCAGGACACTCTAACAGGAACAGCCTAGAGTGTCCCAGCCCAGGACACTCCAACAGGAATGGCCCAGAATGTCCCAGCCCAGGACACTCTGACAGGAATGACCCAGAGTGTCCCAGCCCAGGACACTCCAACAGGAATGGCCCAGAGTGTCCCAGCCCAGGACACTCTGACAGGAACGGCCCAGAGTGTCCCAGCCCAGGACACTGACATGAGTGGCCCAGAATGTCCCAGCCCAGGACACTCTGACAGGAATGGCCCAGAGTGTCCCAGCCCAGGACACTCCGACAGGAATGGTCCAGAGTGTCCCAGCCCAGGACACTCCGACAGGAATGGCCCAGAGTGTCCCAGCCCAGGACACTCTAACAGGAACAGCCTAGAGTGTCCCAGCCCAGGACACTCCAACAGGAATGGCCCAGAATGTCCCAGCCCAGGACACTGACACGAGTGGCCCAGAATGTCCCAGCCCAGGACACTCTGACAGGAATGACCCAGAGTGTCCCAGCCCAGGACACTCCGACAGGAATGGTCCAGAGTGTCCCAGCCCAGGACACTCTGACAGGAATGGCCCAGTGTCCAGCCCAGGACACTCTGACACCCTCTTCACTGGCCAAGCACCACCAGAGTTCTGCAGGAAAGAAGCCCAGCAAGGGCTATGGGAGAGCAGACTGCTGCTCCTAAAGATGCCATCCCAGGGTGCCAGACCCTGCTGAGCAGGACAAATCACCTGGGCAGCCTCAGCCCTGGAGCCAAGGGCTGCCCTTGGAGGCTGCAAACCCTCAGGCTGCCAGAAGCAAAAAGGTTTACTGAGATTAGCTGTGAAAATTCTCACCTCTCTCTGGACTGACTCCCACTGCAGTGAACTGAAAGCAGCTGATGTAAGAGCACAGCAAAGTCGCTGCAGGGCTCAGAAAGTGGCACCGTAAGATGAGGAGACTGTAAAACCCAAAATAATAAAAGCAACCAAATTTATTAAGGCTTCTCAGAGCCTGTGAGCAAAACAATTTTTCCCCATTTAAAAGCGGGTAAGGCATAAGAGAAGCTGAGCAATTTGTCAGAGATTGGAAGCAACAAAGTGGCAGAGACCAAAGCCTGAAGCAGACACCACACACAGACACCACCCGGCCACCCCATTCCAGCCTTTCTCCTGCGGCTTCCCCAGCAGGAAAGGCTAATCCATGTCATTATCTGGTTCCCCCACCATTAGATCCAACAGCAGCATGGTCTCATTTGCTGTCCTAACAAGAGCCTCAGTGAAAGCTGTACAGGAGCTGCCCAAAAAGGGACACCTACACCGAGACAGAAGAGACACAGAACATTTTTCCCCTTGATCTGCATACACAAAGGTCATGGCAAAGTGGCAGAGGGGGATGAATCCTGCAGCCTCATTAGAGGGAAAAACTGTTTCTGCAAATAATTGATTTCTAAATTTATCCCCTAATTAAATAGGTTCCCTGGACGAATCTGCATGCAGGATGCAAGGTGATGATTTAGTGCCTGGCTTCCTCCAGGAACGCATCAACACATGTTTGCAAATTGTCTCTGTGCCAGACTGAAAGGAAGGGTGATCATCTCCCCACACCCACTCTCCTGGGCCCCTCCTGACACCTGGAGCCTGGGCACACCTGGCTGAGCTCCCTCTGTGCCAGGTTCATCACAGCCAGGGCAGGGACAAGGATGTTTGTCACCTGTCACCACTCCCTGTGCTCCAGAGCAGGGCACCCATCCCTGCTCACATTCTGCCCTCTTGGGAGGCCAGCCAGAGAGGTTTTTGACAGGCAGCAGCTGTAAAACTCCAGCAGGACTGGAAATGCAGTGCCCAAACTCGGCACGTAGCGTGGCAAGAATGAGAAACATTATCTCCAAAACACGCTCTTGCTTCCTACATCAATTCCACGGCTGTTCCTGTCTAGTCGCTTTGACTTTTTCCTACAGACACCATCAGCTAATAAAACCTCCAGAGACGGATCCTGGGATAAAACCAGGCTACAAGCTCTGCAAAAATTAAGCACATTTATCACTCTTCCACGGAGAGCTCCTTTTGGAAAGCAGAGAGCCCTGATGCTCTCAGACAAGCATCAAAGGGTTTGGGACGTGGAAACTCCATGTTAGCTTGAAAAGACGGGGGTGGCAAATGTCCCTGCTGTGACAGAGCCCTGGTAATTAACTCCTGCTGCCTGGGACAGTGAGCAGAGCCCACAGCCTGTCCATCTTTGCTGGATCAGAGCTCTCCCTGCCCAAAAAGAGAGGCACTTGCCTGCACATTTACACACTGTCCTTTCTCTGGAAGCAGCAGCAGCAACATTTTCCATCTCCTTCTATTTCCTCCCCACAAGGTCATTTGTGCACTGGGTGTACAGGTCCACCCTCCTTCAGCCCTTTGATGTTGAGTCTTCAGGATCTACAGATGTAATCGTTCCCCCTGATGTCCCACATGCTGGGGTTCCTGCTCCTGGCACGTGAGGCTCACAAGGATTAAGCCATAGGTTTAGATTTAGACTAAATATTAGGAATTCTTCATTGTTGATGGTTTGAGGCCTTAGCACAGGGTGCCCAGAGCAGCTGGGGCTGTCCCTGGATCCCTGGCAGTGCCCAAGGCCAGGCTGGGAGCAGCCTGGGACAGTGGGAGGTGTCCCTGCCATGGCTGGGGTGGGATGGGATGAGCTTTAAAACAAAGCATTCTACAATTCTGTGATTCTGTAAGTGCAGCCTAGAGATGCTGTACAGTGCCCATCCCTGTCACATTGAGCAGATGTGATTTTCTCCCCCCACCTCCCCCGAAAAAGTCTTCAAAACCGGAGCCTCTCATGGCATTTTGGATTTCTCAACATTTCTAGATGAAAACTACCATATTAAGTGAGTTCTCCATCAGAAAATCACTACCACAGATGGAGCTCAGGCCCTAACCTACTTCTGCACTCAAAAAATAAAAAGCCATTAGGTGGCTAAATACTTTAGGAACTGTGTCCCTTCATCTCCCTGCTGTGGTTTTCCGTCTGTAGCAGAGCATCCTCCTTTATAAATTGCCTCCGAGAGCCTCTGATCTCGTCTAAAAGAAAACAATATTATTCACAGGATGGGAAAGAGATGGAAGAGAGCTAATTAGTCCTCGTACAGAGGAGTTTGCAAGATATGACATTTAAATGAAGCCTGATTTTCAGATGGTGGTGCTAATATCTTCATGTTACGTCACAGGCTTTTTTTCTTCCAGAGGTGCTTTTTTTGCTCACCCTGAGCATTTTTAAAGGCAAAAAAAAAAAATTCCTGAGGTACCAAAGCAAATTCATAATCGAGCTCTCCAGCACTTTCCAACCTGAGCAAGTTAAAACCCCACTAAAAGCAGAGTCCTTGAGGCCCTGTTCCCCAAGGATGTGTGCACATAAAGAAAGGAAAATGTGTGGTTATTAGAGTTTAGCTTTATTGTTTCCAAAAAACACACTGAAGATTGTGTTTATGATTCTGGAGAAAATAAAAGCCTCTCTCCAATTGTTAAAATAGTGAACATGAGATACTCCAGTGACTTCTAAACAATCAAACTGCACAGCATTCTCTACTTGGATTCCAGAAAAGTCTGTGCAAGAGTGAGAATGAGCCTGAGCAGGGATAGGAGATAAACCCACACTTCACCTTAGAGCCAAAGGAAGCAGAATTAGCTTATACAGTCATTTCATAAGTTACATGGAGGACAAGAAAACAGTTCAAAACTCATTGTAAAATTCCATAAGAGCCAGTTTTGTTGGCTTTCAGATACATCTTGGTCTCTGAATGATCAAATCCCCTTTGAAAGCCAGACTTCAGCAAGAGGATCATTTAGAAACACTCCAAACCAAACAAAAAAGTAAAATCTTAGCTGGAGCTTTCTCTCTGGCCCTTGCACAGGTTTCTGGCAAAGCCCTCCTCACCCAGCATGATGTTCACACTTTCAGAGAGCTTTTTCTGCCCCCATCCCTACCATGCTGAAGGGCTGCAGGGAAGGGTTTGTATCCATCAAACAGCATTGCCCAAAAACCCAACAGCCTTCACCACTTCTGCCCCTCCACCTTCAGCCTGGAGGAAGGACAACCCACAGGGTATTTTTTTTATCCCCCTCCTTTAACTCTTATCAAGACTCTGTCAGGTTATGAATTATTGAATGGAGCTGTCTCTGCAGTTTAGGATGATGATGATGATGGCAGGGAAATGCAAGCTGCAGAGGGGCCATGTCCCCAGCACAGGAGCAGGTCAGGGAGCCAAGGGCCACGTCCAAAGGGATCCTTACCCAGCTACTCAGTGTCTCTGCCCATCCATCAGAGCCTGACACCTGCCTGGCACAGTGGGGATCAAATTCATCTTGGAGGAAGTCAAGGGAAATATACCTTCCACAGGGAAGGGAGGGAAACTCCTCACACACTGTTCATAACCCTGCACCCCACTCAAAAACTCTGGACTGAGACCCTCCTGGCCATGCCTGCTGGATAACCTGGACTGGCTGACGTGGCAGAATCAGGTCTTGCTTGGAGTTTCAGCACCAGGAAACAGACTGGGGGTAGGGATGAAAAAAGCCAGTGAGGACAGAGATCCTGAGAAGGTGGTGACAGAATCCAGCCTCCAGACAATTTCACAGACACTTTCTGGAAGGTATTACTGACAGCTCTAAACAACCTGTTAGCATGGGCCTCTGGGGCTTGCAATAAAAACCAAGATGTATTTTTCTCAGGTTAGATAGGTGGCTGAAAATTAAAGGAACAGCCTGAAAAATTATGTCAATTCCACCCATCCCTATGTGTACCTTTACTTGCAAGCTCCTCAGAGATGGGGGGGTCAACACCAGAGCCACAGCTGCCTTCATCCCAGCATGGCAGCAGCATGCAAACCACATCCTGCTCCCAAATCCACCTTGCTGGTTAATGGCTGCATTCCAAGTCACTGAACTGACTCTTAAGCAGTTTCAAAGAAACACCAAATTCAACACACACAGCCAGATCCTCCGATTGCGGCAGCACTGAGTGTCCAAAGTAACTCCACAGTTTCTGTGCATCCTGCTCCAGAAACACATCCCAGAACTGATCAGAGCAGGGGAGTTTCCAGGGTCACACTTTACCATCTTCTATAAATTTCTTCTGTAGGTCTCCTTCTGTGTCAGAGCACATGCCACAGTTGAGATAGCCACAATACACAGAGTGTTGTCATACAATTTCAGAAAGCTTCAACCCATACACAGTAACACCACAACACATCACAAGGCTTCAGGCATCTACCCATTCAGAGTAACATCACTTCAGAATGCTGCAAGTGTCCACCCTTCTGGTTCTTTAGCCCAGCCTTTTATCCCCCTCATGCTCATGCACTGCACCTGTGTGCCCTCTGTTCCTTTGGTGGTTGCTCAGCACACCTGGGCACTCCATGGCTCGTTGCTGTCAGTGCTGCTCACCTGCTGCTCACAGCTGTGCCATGGGGATGAGGCTGGGCCAGCCCCACCCCAATCACCACAAACTGTGTGCCTACACTTCTGGAAAAGGCCATAACCAAAATAAACATGCTGCCTAAAGATGTGAGTTTTATTAACTGAACTCTACTTGGAAAAAGCTGAGGATCAACTTTTCCTGCAAGAGTTTCACCATTATGGCCAACATTGGCCATCTATTCACCCCTATGGCCGTCACATCACACACTACACTGCCACCTGCACTCAGGGTTAAGATCCTCATTTGAAGGCCAGAAATTAAAAGCATTGTGTCTCCAGAGGTGCAGACCAGAGCTCTGCTCATTCCCAGCCTGCCCTTCACCTCCACAAGATCCCCAGCTCATCCCCTGCCTGTGATGGCAATCGATCTGGTCCCTGCTTGGCTCACAAATCCTGCCTGCTCGCTCTTTTTTTCACCCTGGATATTAAGGGAAGGAAATATCTGGATCTATTTGAAATGAATTATACTGCAGTAATTGCAGCTCCTATAGGGCAGTATTAGGTCAAACTGCCCTTTTTGTGCTGTGTCTCAAGCACTGGAGATGATGAATGGGCTCATTTTCCACAGGGCTGGATGCTCGCAGCTCCAGGTGAAGCCCACGCAAACCACAGATGCTCATTGCTCCAATACCACAGCTCCTGCCAAACCTTTCCTTTAATAAAACATCCAAACTCATACTGTACAAACACAATTCTGGCACACGTTCCTTGCCACTTGTCACCATCCCATGGGTCCTCAGCACACGGTGCCATCCCCACTGCTGTCCTCTCCAGGCTGCACTTGACTGCTTAAGAAATCTGTGCCACTCTCGCCCCAGAAGGACCTTTTCAGCCCAAAACAGATTCTCCCCTCCCATTCTAACTCTCTGTTAATTATTAAGATAGGGTGGGATTGCAGAGACTAATTACCACTGTAAAGTTACTCTCCTGAAGGCTGATAAGGGAAATAATTAGGATGGACAAGCGTGGCTTACAGAGCTCTAAATCTCTCTCTCTTGCCAAGATAATTCTACTACCTAAGCTTACAGATGACAAAAGAGTCCATTGGCAAACACAAAGCAGTGGTGGAGACCAAACAATGGGCTGGACTTCCCAGACTCCACAGAGCACAGACCCTTCCTGCTGCAGCACAAGGGGGACTCTTCTCCAGCAGCCTCAGACTGGGACAAGCCTCCAGCAGGCAACTCCAAGGACCTCAGCACAGACACCCTGGGAAAAAGGCACAGAGCCTGGGAAATCCCAAGAGGATCAACCCCATGCACATCTTCCAGTCACCTTCCATCCCATGTTCACCAGCTGGTGTGTCCACATGTCTCACAGGCGAGGCACAGCTGTGGCAGCTCAGGGGACATGGTCTGAAGTGTGACCATGTGGGTGGCAGGGGGTTGGAGCAAGATGGTCACTTCCAAGCCAAGCCATTCTCTGATTCCATGGTCTCCACGAGGTCCAACCTACAGGACCTTGCATGAGCCATTCTGTGGCTCACCAGAGCACAGACACCCCCAGGACATGTTCCTGTGCTTTGTTCAGACCCTGCAGCTCTCGATGTTTGTGCAAAACACAGTAGAAGTGAGGGTCGAGCTCGGGCAGAGCTGCCAGCACCACAAAAATGGATCTTCATCCAGCCAGCAGAGCTGAGCATGAGCCAACTCACCCCAGCTCCAGGCAGCTCCCAGCCCACCCAGCTCCTGCTCCCTCCCAGCTCCCAGGGTCACATTCCTCGGCACATCTCACATGCATTCCTCCTGCATTCACACAGATTATTTTCCTCTAACAATTTTAGGCACCCTGCACTAGAGCATTTATAACTAATACATATTCTAATGTTCCTGTTCACCTGAGACACTCAAAACTTTCCTGGCTCATTTGTCAGGTTTATTTATTTATTTTTTTTAAATACCTTCTTCCCCTCGGGCCAGTCAAATGAGTCCAGTTAATTTTCATTTCCACGGACATGGAAAGTCATCTCAAGGTCATTTCTGGGTTATTTTACAGCTTCAGATCTGGAGGGTTTTGCAGGATTTGCAATTGAGGCTTCTGGTTATCTACTGCATATTGAAACAAAAAGGAACCAGCTGAGGAAAGACAGTGATGAAGCACCCCATTGACACCCAGGTAATTAAGGAGAAACAAACATGTTTGTTGGCTGAAACAAGGGAAAAAATGATGCAAACCACTTTATTCTAGCAAAGGAAGAGAGGAGGGAGGAAAGAAAAAGCAGCAGCTAATGGGTTTCCATCAGAAGGGCATGCTTTGCTCAAGCCAAAACCTTCCCAGTGTGTTTGCATTTCAGTGGGAAGGTTGTGGTGTGCCACTGGGAGGCTTTTGTCACTTCTGATCAGAAAGAGAGCAGAAAAAAGAATCCCAGCAAACTGCAAAACACAACCTTTGTGATGCAGGCAGACCAACACAGCCCCATTCTGAAAGGAAAATACAAAATATATCCATGCATGTCCCAAGGGTTTGGAAGCATTGAAGCCTGGAGCTTTGCCATGGGACAGCCCCATCTCCTCCTGACCAGCTTTAGCACTAAGCTCCAGAAAATTGCTCCCTTGGGAAATGGTGACTCCCAGTGTCAGCCACCCTCATGGCCAGGTCCAGATGATGCTGGAGCCAAAGGAACAAACAACTCCAGCAGCAATCTTCAGCACTGGGCTCCCAAAGCTCGCCCGGCACAGGCGCGTCAGCCCGCGCTCCAGAAGGGTTTATGAGATGCTTTTAATATCGCGTGGCAGACGGAGAAATGCAATCATGACTGAGCCACACATCTCCCCAAGTCCTCAGGGAGCTGGGGTACAAGGCTGGCTTTGTTTCTTTCCCAGGGAACAATCCAGATAGCGGGCTCGCAGCTCTCCTCACACGCACTCTCCGGGGGCTGGGGATGATAATTAGTTTGTGTGCACTGGAGGCATTTTGGGTTTCAGGGAGCCAGGCAGGAATGCTCAAGCTCTGGGGCAGCAAGTGCCCTCAAGAGACCTAGAGCTGATGGTGGGTGCTGAGCTGGTGCAATGCTGGCCTCAGTTTCCCCAAAACTAGCTTTGTCCCACTAACCATTTGCTATCCAAAAAGCATTGTTGAGTTTTGTTTGCTTTTTTGTTTGGTTGGGTTTTTTTCCTTTTTTTTTTTTTTCCCCATGAACAAGCAACTTCCAGAGAGGAACGGCTATGAGAAATAGCTTATTTTAGCCTCCTTAAAAAACCACAAATCCTATTACTGAGGAGTGATTAATTCTGCTCCCCCAGTCCCAGGAGATGATGTTTCCCTTCCCAGGCAGAGCTCACCAGGTCTGAGATACCAGCAGCACCTCCCCATGCTCACAATAGCCTGGAGGCACTGGGGACAGGGCAAAGCCACAGCCCCAATGGCACCAGGACTCAGGGGAGGGTGAGGAACATCAGTAAGGGCATTGCTGGACCACCAGTTCATAGGATCACAGAAGGGTTTGGGTTGGAAGGGACCTTAAAGATCATCTTGTTCTGTCCCTTGCCCTAGGAAGGGACACCTCCCACTATCCCAGGTTTGCCCAGATCCCCATCCAGCCTGGCCTTGGGCACTTCCAGGGATCCAGGAGCAGCCACAGCTTCTCTGGTCACCCTGTGCCAGACCTTCAGTGCCCTCACAGCAAAGAATTCCTTCCCAGTATCCCATCCATTCCTGCCCTCTGCCAGTGTGAAGCCATTCCCTGTGTCCTGTCCCTCCATCCTTTGTCCCAAGTTCCTCTCCAGCTCTCCTGCAACCCCTTTAGGAACAGGAAGGGGCTCTAACATCTCCCCAGAGCCTGGCTACAGAGCAGGGAGGCTCCAGCCCTGGGAGCAGCTCCATGGCCTCCTCTGGATCTCTCCAGCAGCTCCAGCTCCTCCCTGTGCTGGGCCAGGGCTGGGGCAGCTCTGCAGGTGGGGTCTCACCTGAGCAGGGCAGAGCAGGAGAATCTCCTCCCTCAACACACGCTGGCCGTGCTGCTTACACTCAGTTTCAGTTCTGCTCCAAGCTAAGCTCAGATCACCTTGGAGAGGTTTAAACACGTTGGTACAGAGCTTTCCTCCCACAGCTGCCCCTTTCCCTGGTCTTGCAGGGAGCCTTGGAAACTCAGAGATGCAGGCAGCCTGCAGCAGTGACCTGACACCTCCAGCTGCTCGGGTCAGGTCCTTGCAAGATGCTAATGCTGTAAGAGTACAGCTGAAGTCAGGGCTATTTTCCTGCTGACTGTGAAATCGGTGTTAATAAAAAAAAATGGAGAAATGTATTGCCATGTACACTTGTCCAGCCATAGCAGTACCAAAAGCACAGTGCACAGCCTTGAGATTCAGTCATTTTTTTGGTTGTTGAAAGCACTAAGGAAAAAATAAAACATCAAATGTTTTGCTGTGAACTCAGTGTTTCATTTGACAATTAGTTCTGAAATACTGAATGCCTGCAACCAAGACAAAAACCCCCTAAATTTTAGAAAAAGATCATTAAATCACTGTTGGGCCAAACCTCTTAAAAAAAGAAACGCTTGAGTCAGAAAAATCTGAGCTCTGCTGTGGGATCAGCCCAGTGGGAATGACCCCTGGGCACCAGCAAGGAAAGAAGGATGGAAACCCATCCAAGCTTGGCCAGTGGAAGGAATGGCCCTGCCCTTGCCCTTCCCAGAGCACAGCTCCCACCCTGCCAGAGCTCCTCTGTCCATTTGTCAGCGCAGATCTGGCCACAGCACCCTGCCCAGCAAGGATTTTCCAAGTTCACACATCCAAGGACTGGGTTTAACACTGGTCCAAAGCTCCTGCCCCTGTGGGTCAGGGGATGAGGTGTGAGCTGACACAGGGCTCCACCGAGATGCAGTGATCAGCAATCCAAATTAAACACAACCCAAATTAAACCCCGCTGCTGCCAGCCCCTCGGCTGGGCCAGACTCCCTGTTCTGAGCCAGAATGAGCCCCTTCTCCACACACCAGTGACCACAGGGAAAAGCTGCTGTTTCAGCACCCTGCACAGGCAGCCAGGAGCAGGGAACCCTCCCCAGCTTCTCCTCACTGCTCCTGCTCCTTCTGAGCTTCCCTTTTGCTCACAGCTCCCCAGGCACTCTCTGCTGTCTTGTTTTTTTAAAGGAAAATTACAAAATAATCCTGAATGAAGAGATGTGACTTCTCCTAACAGCAACCCCTGGGGCTGTGCATCCCTCCTGCTGCCCAGCTTGGTGCTGCAGGGATGTAGCACAGCCCCTGGAGCTGGAGAGGCTCCTGGTTCACAGGGATCTGTGCTGCTGGAGGCAAGAGGGAGCAGTGAGGAGATAAGGACTCGCTCCTGCACATGGTGCAGAGAAGGATTAGATACTTACAAATATTTTATCCTAGCTAAAGTAATTGCACCACTTGTTCTTATGAGTCAGAGCTATTTATTTTCATGCTTCAGGGCATCAGTTGATCACACCAGCTGAGGTCAGGCAGAAATTCCCACTGCTCCTGTAAGCATTTTGCATATTGCAGGGATGTGCATTAGCACCAGTCCCTGCAGCCTGGCACTCCCCCATCCCAGTCACCCTCTCCACTCCCATCCCATGCAGGGGACACACCAGCACCTGAGGGAGATGACAAAAAAGGTGGGGAGAGACTTTTTGCAAGGGCATGTAGTGATAGGACAAGGGTGAATGGCTTCACACTGACAGAGAGAAGGTCTAGATGAGATACCAGGAAGAAATTTTTCCCTGTGAGGGCAGTGAGGCCCTAGAACAGGTTGTCCAGGATCCCTGGCAGTGTTCAAGGCCAGGCTGGACAGGGCTTGGAGCAACCTGGGATAGTGGAAGGTGTCCCTGTCATGGCAGAGGGGTGTAACAAGATGAGCTTTAAGGTCCTTTCCAAGACAAACCATTCTGTAGTTCTGTGATTCTATGGTTTTAAGAAATACAACACAACAAACAGTCACTGCTCTCACCAGTTTAATGCCTGTCTGTGGAACAGCACATCCCACACTCCTGTCCTAGGCAGGAACCTCTTGGTGCCCCTGGATTTGGGCCACATCCAGCTCCACTCCAGCCTCCAGGCAGGAACTGGGCAGAGACCAGCAGGAAGAGCATCCAAATGAGAAGGGATGGTATTGGTTGTGCAGGGGGCAGAAATGAAAATAACTCCTTTTGACCCTGGAGCACAAGAGCCAAACTGGGGTCACTGAAGCTCATTTTGGTGGCCAGCAATGCCATGGCCTCTGCTGGGGGCAGACACAGATAACTGCTCATTCCTGAGTGCTTGTGGACATGCAGCTCTAATTGTGTCACCAGTGAGAACCCTCCCCAAAACAATATTTGGCCAATATTAATAAATAAAAACCAGGCATGTGCTTGGAAGAGGCAGAGGAATGCAAAAAAAACAGACACGAGCATTGGACCAGGAAAAATACACCTCCCTGGGCTAACCAACCAGTTCCAGTACCCCAGAAGCACTTAATAAAGGTCTGGGAAAGGAACAGCCCTTGATCTCCAAGCACTGAGCATGAAATGAAGCAGCAGAGGCCAACACACACCAAAACCACACAAACATTAGGTTGGCTGCTCTTGGAGGAAAACACATGGTTGTGGCAGCAGGGAGTGCAAGGTGCTTCACTGTCCCTGAGTGCACACACAAACCAGCTCAGACAGTGTCCCTTACCCTTCCTCCGGCCTGAAACACCTCCAGGAGCTGCAGCAGCACAGAATCTTTCCCTTGTCCCTTTCCTGTCATCCTGTTTGTCCCCCAAATCCACCCCAGCTGTCCTCCCAAACAGCACCATGCTGCCTGCTCAGCCCTGCTCCCTGCTCACCACAGCCAGGTATCTCCACATTTCCTCATCTGCGCCTCACTGATCCCCATTAGTAATTACACTGCAGCAGCAGCAGCTCCATAACTTTAATTATAAGACAATTTCTGTTCTAATCCCTGGTTTTGACTCACTGCTGCAGACCCCCCTTCTCTTCTCCCCCCACCCTCTCATTCGGTCATTCCAGAAGTGAAATCATGCGGCCAAGGAGGAGTTTGAACAATTAGGGATAATGATCATTCCGACATGGCTTTCATACAGATGCCTGACACGGCTTCAAGGGCAGCACCGCAAAGCCACCCGCCCTCAGAAGCTCTGCCATTCCTTATGTGGTCAGGAACACCACCAGGATCCTTCCTGGAAGCTTGAATTCATTTGCTTTTTCAAACAAAAAAATGTGTTCATTGTTTCCAAAGCCCTGGGACACCCTTTTCTCACAGCTGGCATCTTCACCTTCAGCAGAGCCTACTGCAAATGCAGGAACCCCAACGAGGGGAGAGAATGATGCATCTGACTCCATCTTACAGAAGGCTAATATGTGAATGCCACAAGAGCCCACCACGAAGATGGGCTGCAAACTCAGCAATCCCTCCACATCCAAAGCCATCCTGACCCACATCCCACCAGCATCCTCTGGTGACATTCCCTACAACACAGCTGGGGTACAATGAGAGCATCAGCAATGTAAAACCCCCCTAAGTCACAAGTCAGAAGCCCCAAGTTTCCCTTCCAGATCTTCAGCTCAACTCCCTCGACTTCACCTCTCACCCCCCCACCTGTCACCAGGGATAACACTTCTTCCCTGACACTCTTTGTTATTCAGAGATGGAAGATTCTGTAAATGCTGAATTATTACCATCAAATTATAATATTCAGAACACTGTCTCCCTTTGGGATTGGTGCTGCAGGAGGAGAGAGCACAGCACAGGCACCCAGAGCTGAAATGTGCCACATTTAGTTCCCTTAGAGATAGCAGGGATGGATGCTGCTTTAGTACTTTCTCTCTTCCTCAGCTGTCCTGGAAGAGCTCCTCTGACAGGTCTGCTGGAGAGAACTGAACTATATTTGAAAGGTAATTTTTGAGCAAATGGAAACAGAACTGTCAGAGTTGTCACGATGAGATTTTTTGGAATTTCCTTCCCATTTCAAGGGAGGTAGGAGGGAGAAATCATTGTTTCCAAAATGGGAAAGCTCCTGACGCTGCTTCCAGCTTCCCCAGGCTCCTTGCGGGCTGGAGGCCTCCACAAAAGCCCCCAGAATTGAATCACTCAGCCTCACACACTTGCTTCTCTCTTATTTTCACTTTCAGAAGTAAAAATAAAGCGGATTCCATATGGAAACACTCACAGTCCAGGACAAAGGAGCGACCAGTTGAGGTCCCTACAGGGGAAGGCTTTCTCCTGCCTCTTGCTGGACCCAGCACTAAGAGGCATCCAGCCATGAACCTTGGGACACACACCTTCCCCAAACATGCAGAAAAGCCAGCCCACATCTCTGGGACTTGTCAAACTTCCAGCAGACAGGCACAGAGCCAGCAAAATCCACTCCTGGTACCCACAGGGCTGCACTATCCCATGGGCTGGGAAGCACCTTCAGGGAAGAGCTTGGAGAAGGACCAGCCCCAAGCCACTCATTCCTGCCCTTTTTAAGCCTTCACTTGGTCATCTTTGAGAAGAGGAGGATTTTTTTTCAGGATTTTTCAGGAATTATTTTCAGGAGAAGAGGGAAAGACAGCCAAACCTCCAGAGCTGGGCAAAGACTAATGAGAACAAGGAGATTGCCGAAGAAGAGACCCACAGAGCTGCTCCAGTGCCTGCCTGTTCCCATCCCTGAGGCCAACAGTCCCAGAAATATTCCAGACAAGTCACAGGGAAAGCACAAATGCTGCAGGCAGCAGCAGCGTGGCACAAAGCCATGGGGCTGGTGAGCTGGAGAGAGGAGAGGCAGAGCTGCAGCTCAGGATGGGAGGTTCTGCTCCTCTGCTACAGAACTCTCCAGCAGCTTTTCCCCGAACGCTTGTGGGGGTTTTTTTTTTTCTGTGAAACTCGTCCTGTTCCCTCTCCCACAAAGAGTTCTGTGCAGCAAAACCCCAGCTCGTGTGGGCACTGGAAATGTCAGCCTCACCAGTTCTGCTGGGAAACTGGGCTTGCTGTGCTCACAGAGCACTGTGCCAGAACCCCTGCTCCCTGTGGGCATCCCAGCTCGGGCACCACTTCCAGCTCTCCCCAGAGCCCCCACTGCACCTTCCCAGCTCCGAGGGGTCCAGGCACAGCACCCAGCACAGCCTGCTCCCCTCCTCCCAGCACACTCCTGCTGTCACATCCAGAGCTTTTTCCCTGGGAATGATGACAGCAGATGATACAAGACCTTGAATTTAATTGCAGTGGAAGGGAAAAAAAAAAAAAAAAAAAAGATAAAATTAAAAAACGTTCAGAGTGATAAAGAACCCCTTTCATAAACCACATTATTTGTGTCTCTTTTCTAAATAATTTTAGAGTTTGCTCAGGGATTGGTTTTTGTTTTGCAATGCAGGACCATGGCTTGCAGAGAAAGAGGTGGACAGTAGGGCAGGCCAGGGTTTTCCCAGGCACTTTTGGGCTGTTTCTTCCACAGACCTCATTCTGCCAGAGAAGAACTGGAATGGTCATGCAGTGGTCATTAATAAATGGATTCTTTGGGAAGGGTCTTAACAGAGGAGGGGAGAGCTGGGAGGGGAAGAGGCACCATGCCAGCCTCAGTGGAGGGCAAACAGTGATTAAATATTTATAGATTTTAATGCATTGATTTGTTAAGTCGGGAAACAGTTCTTTAAGGGTTTCAAGATGCCTTTCAAGGCAATTCTCTAATCAGCAACCCAGGTGCAGTAAAGAGGAGCTCAACAAGAAGCAGAAAGCACTCCAGGGGAAAGTGTGGCAAGAGGAGCTCTCTCCTCCTCGCTTTTAGGGGTCTCTGTGGCCAGGGTGGGATGTGGGGCACAAAGAGATTTATGTCCAAGGCTTTCTAATTGAGTTTGGCCTGTAAAGGATTTGGTTTTGGATAGCATTTCCACAGCAGAAAATTAAATGACACGCTGCTTAGCAGAGACAAACTGCAGTATTTCATACTGCCCTTCCAAAATGTGCGTGATCTGACCGAGGAGAGCTGCTGCCCACACCAGCCTCTGCATCACCATCCCTACACCAGCTCCCTGCCTGACTTTGGGGAAAAACTCCACTTGAAAAGCATAAATAACCCAAAAGCAGGGATTTCCTGCAAGTGCTGATCTAGGTAAGCAGCTCATTTCCCTGGCAGCACTGCTGGATCTGGCACAAGGTCTCTGGTACCTACCCCTGCCTGAGCTGGGACAGACCTTCTGGAGGGCACAGTTGTCCTCTGGAAACCTTTCAGTGCCACAACAGCAATGGGGTTCAGGCAGGCATTGCTCCTGAACAAGTGCTACTCACCTTCCCTAGGCTTCTGCTGATGGCAAACTGCCTCCCCATCCCTCTTTTAGGATGGAGCAGTATTGTATCAGGGCAGCCCCCAGCCAGGGAATAACATGCAGTGACTCCAGTGATTTCAGAAGGCTGAACAATTGCTTTATTAAGCTGTACTATATTATACTATGTACTAATACTGTACTATATACTAAACTAAAGAAAAACCCCTGACCCTTTCCAGATAGTCATGACACAGCTTTGACCTAACTGGTCAATCAATCCAAACAACCATCACCAGTGGCCAATTAAGAAATCACTTTTGGTAAACCATCTCCATAACACATTCCACATGTGCACAACAACAGATGCAGCAAGTAGAGATAAGAGTTGTTTTCTTCTTTCTCTGCGCTTTCTCGCTGTCTTCCCCAGGAAAAATCCTTGGAAGTTGTGCCTGCTGCTCTCTGTGAAGAGAGCTGTGGCCACAGAGCAGAGCTGGAAGTGGGGCACCTGCCCAGCAGAATCCTAAACCTCCTGCAATTCAGCCATGGAAAACACTATGTCAAAATAAAATGGCAGCTTTAATTCTAATTCAGCCAACTAGAGGGTACAAATTAAGTGTTCCCCCATGCTCCCTCCCTTTTCCCAATGAAATTATATTTTCTGAAATGAAAGCTGTGAGAAAAGTTTTGGACGCTCCTCTCTGGCTGTGTAACATCAAGAAACCCCAGGGATGCAAACACAACATCCCACAGCCCATTGAATCCATTAGCTTACTTATCAATATGAGATTAATTATTCCAGTTCACAAGATGTTTGGTCATTTTTTAGTGCTCCAACTACAACATCGAGAAGAGCTGAGATGCTCTGCCTTTAATTAGCTGCTCCTCGTGGTCACAGCTTTTAAGACAGGAGGTGATGCCTCCTCTGGGCTCACAAACAAAATGACAAATGGAACCCCATTTCAGGAGCATCTGCTGATACCTGGGCTGATAAGATCAGCTCCTGCAGCCCCATTCCAGGAGAGTGCTGGAATCTCACTTCCACTGATGACTCAACAAGTGTAGCAAGTGTGCCTTGAGTTTGGGTTTGTGCTGCCGAATTTGAACAGGAGAAGGGAGGAGTGGGACAGAAGAGGGAGGGAGCACACAAACAGGAGAGTACAAGAAACCGCACACATTTTGTTCCTGAATCCGCCAAACGTGACTCACTTTGCTCTATTGTGACAAACTGAAACGCCTCTGAGGAGTTCATTTCACGTCTCATCCATTCTCTGAATAATGGGAAAATCCCTCTTTGTTTCTCTAAGATATCAGCACGCACCACGTGCACCCGCTGCCATTAGACATAATGGAACCAGATTGTCCCAGAAGTTGTTTTCAATTGCTTGAGTGCATCCTTCATTTAGGGAAATGAGAATGTATGAGCTGCTGTGCCCCAGCTGATGTGAGGACACAATCTTTAAGCTGGAGCCAGGGCCATTTGTTTCCCAGCTTTGGCATGGGAAGAACGTTGGTCATTCCCCCAGCTCCAGGACAGGGTTAACCAAGGTCTTGGTCGTCCTGCTGGGAACACCCAGGCTCCTGCCAGCAGGAGGCCACAGGTAAAACTAGAGCTCCTGTGGCAAAGGGGCCCCATGGATGCTCCCACGAAGCCTGGAGATGCCTTTGTGCTGTGGCATGTCAAGAAGGATGCCGTGGGATGCACCAGGGATGCCTCTGCTTCCCTGGCCCTTTCCCAGTACATCCCATCATGCAGCACATCATGGTGACAGCTGCACAATCAGAGAGCTCAGGAATGCTGGAGACATCAATCAGGAACAAACCCCCTGCTTATCTGCCAAGGAAAGGACCCCCCAGGGACACACGTTCATGCTAGCTGCCTACCATTTACTTTGACTTCTTGGGACAAAAGAAAGTTTGAAAGCCTTGGAGACAAATCAGGCTGCCTTAAAGACTCATCCTGTGATAACGATGTTGTTAACATTGCTAACATCTCTTCTGCATTCAGAGGGAACCAAGGGAGAGTGACGGATCACAGCAGCCAGGTTTGGAGTTTTGTTATTTTTAATTGACTGCCACCTTGAGAGAGTTCCTCTTCCCAACATAAAAAAAAAATAAATAAATAAAATGGGGGGAAAAATATCCAAACAAAGCAAACGAGCCTGTCAGATCTGTTCCAGCAGAGCATGGACCTGAAGCCTCAGCAGCGGTGGTGCTGAAAGCTGAGCATGTGCCTGGGCTGTGCTCCTGAAGGGGGACAAGCAAATTCACATCATTACAGGCCAGGACAGTCATTCCCCCAGCCACGCTGCACTCTGGGGACTCCAGGCCTTTTAATTTAACAAATTTTAGGTTTTCCTCTTGCAGGGAGTATGAGATGTGAGAACAAACAAAAGGACAAAAATCTGTCCCCTTCCCTCAAACTCTTCTTTCCCACTAAATACTTATTTACCTTCCAGATTTACTTCTCCAGCCCTTCAGAGAATAGAGCAACACCTGACAGCAGCCAGACCAAATCCAGACCAGCAAGCTCCACCAGTGAACACTGAGAACTGTGAGGAGTGAGGGTCTCAAAGGGAGGTGGTCCCAGGGCTCTGCCACAGCCAGAGTCACCTCCCTGCTGTCTCCATGCCCAGCAGCTCATCCCAGCCCCATCCTAATTTCCAGACAGATGAGCTCTGGGTCACACTGCATCATATCTTTTTCCCTAGAGCTGGCACCCAGCCCTCCCTTTATAGCTTCTCCTGGCACGGTTTCAATGGCAAGAGGTTTTATTATTCTGCCTTGCTGCCCTAATTCTCTCCGCACTCAATTTTCCATTGACCCTCTGCTGTGTTTGCTCGCTCTGGGCAGGCAGGAGCAGCATTCCCTCCCCTGCCCACATGGAATGGGAAGAGAGGGACAGGCCAGGCACCTCCTGGTCCTGCTGGCACCAGCACAGACACAGCCCTGTGGGACAGAAACGCCTGGGAAGCTTCTAAAGGGAGCAGAAAGACACCGAGGGGGAGATGGGGAACAAAAGGAAAGGCAAGGAAATAAAAAATGATGCAGCACAAAGAAAGTGAAGGGTCAGGGGAAGAGAAAGAAGAGCAAGAGCAGCAGAAATCCAGCCAATGACATAGCAATGCTTGATAAATGGGTGATAAAAGAGCTGCATGGCACCAGGGGGGAGGCCCAGGCAGCACTCGCCTCAGGGGAGCACTCCTGGCCCCAGGAGCCACCAGCTCAGCCCTGCACCGCTCCTGGTCACGTTTTCCCTGGGACATCCAGCAGAGCAGCAGGGACAGATGCAGATGGTTTTGCTCCAAAGACAGCAGAGGCTGTTTCTACTTTCTCTTCTGGCTTTTACCCAGTCCCACAGGCTGGACAGAGGGATGTGGTTGCCCTCTGCTCATGGCTGGAGTTTCCCCCAAAAAGGTGGATTTCTCCTAGGAGAGAGCCCACCTCAAAGCCAGGATTACAGCTCTGAGTGCTACACCCCTTTGCCTCGAGTGGCACAGCAGGCAGGGCAGGAGCCTGGCAGCATCCTCATTTTCCTCCAGCCAGGACTGTGCCGCCTTCCACATCAGAGAGGGATGCAGGTACACTAACACAGCATCCCTAACCTACAGCCTCTGTCCCCCATGACACTGGCTGTCCCCAGAAGTCACCTCACCTGCTCCCACAGGCTTTTCCATGCCATCCCAGCCCATCACAAGCCTTCTTTGCAGAGACCATGCAAACTCCCGCACCCTGACAGGGCTGAGAGTGAGGGGATCGCTGCCAGCACAGCCCAGGGGGCTCAGGGAAGAGGAGGAGAAGGAGGAGGAGGAGAGGCTGGTTCGCAGCTGGCTGCTGAACACAATGCAGAGATGCAGAATGGCCTGTGATTACAATTTGAAGGGCTTCAATGCACTGAAAGGGAACTGATTCAATTGTGCCGCAACTCCTGAGAAGCTGTCGGCAATCAAGGCATTCTCCCGGCCACAATCACCGGAGGCAGGGTGGAGAAAGCAGGAAAGTACCGCTTAGGTGATGGCTCAGGTACCGCAGCCAGGGTCATTGGCAGCTGTGATTTCCCTCGCATCAGCTCCACCGCAGGCAGCACCGGGGACACCGCGGGGACAGGGGAGATGCTGGCTCATGAAACGCTGCTCTGGTGGACACTGGATGGCCAGGGAGTCACCAGACCGTGACTGGAGGAGTAGGGGATGGTGAAGGGGATGGATTTGGGGTGAAGCTTTTGTGGTCACTGGTTCCTGTGAGCTCCCCTGCATGCACCGCATTCTCCTGGGCTGCCAGAGTGAGGGAAGCCAGTCATGCTGCTCACAGGCACATTCTGCATCCCAATTCCTGTCCCTGGATGCAGGTACCGGGCAAAATTCCAGCCCAGCCTCCCCGTGCAGACCATTGGAAACAGCTCCAAGCCCAGCACCCATCATTTCACTTGGAAATCAGAACGAACGGCCTCAGAGCTGCCAGTTGTCCCTCCACCAATTCCAGATACAAGAGCCAAAAACCATTTCTAACACCTTGCTGCAAACTACGGACCAGGCCAGTACAAGTTTTGCAGAGGCAAGTGAGAACCAGAGCCCCTGGCCCCTGCCCTTGCCTGTGCACCAGTCTTCACAGAGAGCATTCCTAGGGAAGGTGACAAAGCAGGAGCAGCCAGCTAGTGGGCATCAAAGCCAGTGACAATGACAACCTGTGCCCACAGCTCCCTGCAGCCCCCAGCCTCCAGCAGCTGGAGCTGAACACTGCTGTTCAAGCCCAAAATTCAGCATGCACAGCTGGGAAGCCACTCAGAGAATGTTTCAGGTTTTGGGGCTGCAAGGGATCAGAGTTCCCTTTAGGAAGGCAGCACCAGGCCAGAAACTCCTGCTTTGCCACAAGCTCCACTCAGCCACTAATCCCAAAGCCAGCCACCACTGTGCACATTATTTCAGAGCTTATCCCTGGCCATGGACAAACTCTTCCCACCCAAAAGCAACCCCTATTGAACTTCAGACACACATCCAGCTCCAATGGGCACTGCAAAGGGCAGAGAGCTGGAGAAGGGCAGGAGATGTCACAGGAGCCCTGTGCTCTGTGGGGACCCAAGGGAATGGCTGGAATTGTGTCAAGGGGGTTTAGATTGGATGTTAAGAAAAGATTCTTCCCCCAGAGGGTGCTGGCACCGCCCAGGCTCCCCAGGGAATGGGCACAGCACCAAGGCTGGAGAGCTCCAGGAGCGCTGGGACAATGCTCCTGGAGCTCTCAGGCACAGGGTGGGATTGTTGGGGTGTCTGTGCAGGGCCAGGACTCTCTGAACCTTGTAGGTCCTGTCCAACTCAGGACATTGTATTATTCTAGGATTCTCCTAGAACTCAGGATATTGTGTGATTCTAGGATTCTCCCTGTCCACCCAGCTGAAGGGTTTTTCTAGCTTTGCAGAGCTACCACTAAAGAAAATGCAGCTCTCCCAATCGTCCTAGAATCAGCAGAATGCATTACATGCATGTTGGTAGGTAGAAGCTATCCTATTATCCAAGGAGATTATAATTACCTCATTTGCCTATTAAAAGGATACTGTGACAATATTTAAGTTAGAATGCTTTGGTTATTTGCTTAAAAATTATGTGGTGGCAATCAAGTGAAAATTGAGGCGGTAATGCAGCTACAGTAATATTGCCACTAATTTGTGGAACCAATAAAAATTATTTTTAATGTATCAGCCAACATGCCTAAATATGCTTTTTTATATAGACACACATATATATGGGTACATATACACACACACTGATGGGCAGCAGGGGCTCAATTTCCCTCCACTTTCTGAAAACTGAGACCTATGAAGCATCTTTCTTTGAAGCACCACACTCTGCCAAATGGCTGCAGGAGACAAATTCCCCCATCAGCTGATGGCAACCCATATGATCAGAGCAGAATAATTCCCTAAGCCCCAGAGGAAAGGGTGGAAGAATGTGGGACAACACAATTTTCCCTTCTCTACAAGCCCACCTTGGAATCAGTAGCTCTTCCACCCTGGGATCCCCAAGCAAAATGTCCTGGACTTTTTCTCACAAGGATTCTGTAGCTCTGCTCCAGGTCTTTAACCTCTGTTTTTAATGTAGAACCCACCCTGTGTGCAGGGCTCAGGGTTTTTTGTTATTTCTAAACAATAATAAAAAAAGGAAATAGACTCATACATTTTTACTTGGCATTGCCCTCAGAAAATGGAAATCTGATTACTTATTCCTTGCAATCCCAAATCACCCCTGCCAGGCCAGACACAGTGAATAAATCCTTGCTTTTAGAGATATCCTCTCCATTACAAGTGCATAATGGGACCAGTATCCCGTTGACCTGAGGACACCAGGAGCTCCAGCTGCAAGCCCCAGGGTGTGTGTCACTGCCTCCCAGGCACCAAGCAATCCCCAGGAGGGATTAGCAGCAGAGCCCAGAGGGATGATGCATTTCCCTAGCTGAGAGCAGCCTTTGGGAGCACAGACACTGAAACTCAATTTCCTTCTCTGCTGTGGCATTTAACCTCGCAGAGAGGAGTGAGAGGATGGGGGAGAAGGAGGAGGGATGCAGGGGAGGATGGATGTTTCCACTCAGAGACAGCCCTCCTGCATCCCACCCTTCCTGAGGAGCCCAGGAAGAACCTGGTTTAATTTGTAGGAAGCATAAAAAAAGAGCAGTATCCCAGTCTGTTGAAGACTCCCAGCATTTTGAGCCCGGGAGGGAGCTGCCAGCTGAGCAGCACTTCTAGGATCCAGCTGTTCCCAAACACAGGATCAATCACAGCAATCCCACAGCACAACCTCCCATCCCACAGCAGCCTCCTGATTTCATCTGGGGATTGGAGCTTAATTTTCCACCTGAGTTTATCTAATTTCAGCTTCCAGCAGCTGGGTACAACAGCCCGAGCCTGCAAAGTGGGGGCTTTGCTCTGAGCAGCCTGATTTTCCCAAATACAGAAAGCTGCTCAAGCAGTGGGATTTTTCCCCCGAGCTCTCACACCAGGTAAAAGGCCACACGCTGTGTGCCTTGAGAATGGGCAACTTTTCTCACCCAGGGAAGAAAATGATAATTCCCTACAGCAGTGCTGGGCTATGCTGCAGCCTCCCTGTGCACAGGACTGAGCCAAGGCTGCTGTCTGTGGGCAAACAGCTCATTCACAGCTCTGCCACTCTTCAGGGATCAGCATCTCCTGGAAAACAAAAGCCCCTCCTAGTCAAATGAGGCAAGAACCACCAAAAAAGCTACACCAGAGGTGTTGGGAATTCCAGGCAAGGTTGGATGGGGCTTGAAGCAGCCTGGGATAGTGGAAGGTGTCTCTGTTCGTGGCACAGGGTTGAAATGAGGTAAGCTTTAAAGTGCCTTCCATCTCAAACCATTCTAGGATTATACGTACTTAGCCAAACTTGTGCATCCTGGCTGCCAAGCTAATTTCACTCCTACACATCTGAAAAGGCTTCTTAGCTCAGGTGCAGAGTTGTATCAAACTCTAATACAATTCCTGCAATATCTGCCAAGCCCTGGATGCTTTTCCTAAGAACTGGGTAAATAGTGAAACAGCTGCAGCATTTTTTTTATTTTTATTATTGTTATTTTGGTTATAAAAAGCAGCAGGCCATGGCTCCAGGACCAAAGAAATAAATACCAAACAGCAGGAGCCCAAGAACTTCAGAGTCTAATTAGGGGTCAGCCAGTGTAGAAGGCAGCAAAGTGGAATCTGAGCAAGGTCAAGAGAACTTCCTTAAGGAAGGGTGGAAAAGAGGTGTGCTAAGCAACCTGGCAGCATTATCAGCAAAAGCAAGCCTTTAAAATAAATGAAGGTGATTTGGAGGGTCTCATTTCAGCGGATTTTCAAAGAGCTTATGATAAAAGTACTTCATAAAAGATTAAGGAAAATAAACAGCTACCCAGGAAGGGGCAGCAGCAGGCAGGGATTACAGCTGGTAAGGCAAAAGGAAACAAAGACAGCGCTTCCCAAATTGCTAAGAGGTTTGTTGGGGACAGCTGCATTATGGGAATGCTGCAAGATGCGGAGAGCAAGTCACAGTTTGTGCAGCATCTTGAGGAGCTTGGGTTTGCTGTGGCTACAGGGGCCGAGCGTGTCCGGCTGGATTCATTACACGCCACGGGAGGTGGACGATGAAATTTTGTATAGGCGAGTAAATGAACATGTTCTGCCTGCAGAACCACGCACCAGGGGAAGGGGGATGTACTGAATAACCATGCTGAGCCTGTGCTTTATTTGATTTACCTCCCATACTGCCAATAAAGGAGGCTCCGAAGGTGGATGATGAGGCTGCATCCCTGTGGTGGGATGTAGCAAGAGCCCTGGACAAGAGAGAATGGCTTCAAAATGACAGAGGGCAGGGTTAGATTGGATATTAGGAAGAAATTCTTCCCTGTGAGGATGGTGAGGAGTTTGCACAGAGAAGCTGTGGCTGTCTCTGGGTCCCTGGAAGTGTCCAAGGCCAGGCTGGGCAGGGCTTGGAGCAGCCTGGGATAGTGGAAGATGTCCCTGCCATGGCAGGGTGTGGAATGGGATGAACTTTAAAGTCCCTTCCAACCCAAATCATTCTGGGATTCCATGGTATATTTTAGGAGGTTTTTGGAGGGTGCTGCCAGCTCAGACAAATTAAACTGAGGACAAACTGGTACCGTGCTTTTCATTAACAACCCTCCAAGGCAGATGTAATGTAATTCCCAAGTCTCAGGTAAAAATTATAAAAAGAAAAAACAAAACCAGCAGTTTTGCTCATGGGAAGCTAACACAGAGTGAATCAATCAAACCCTGCTCCCCCATGACAGGGGAGGATGCACCATTGGGCAATACTCATGGCTCCCTGTTCTAGGGCCATGCAGGAAATGTCCCTCCTTGTCCCACCCCACAGACTACAGAACACCTGAGGCACTTCACTGACAGCACCAAAGACACAAATCAGTCCTTGGGCAATTTCAAACCTTGCCATTTTCCCAGGAATCCAGGAGGGTGCTACATTAGCAGCCTCTGCTCACCTGTGGAGAAGCTGTTCAGCTACAACTTGTGGAGAAATCCAGAGACAGAACGTGTCCATCTTTGAGGGGTTTTTCAGCAGGGAGCACTAATGACATCAATCAGAAAGCCAGTTGAGCTTCCTACGCCCACTGCCCTGTGACATTTCTTCATCAGCATCTCTAGCGGCATTTGACAGCAGGAACACACTTCCAGCAAATCCCAAGCAAGGCACTTCCATCCTACCGACAGGAAAACATGGGGCCTGAGATGTTTGACGTCCCAGCACAGCCATTTGGTCAAGGACTGACCAAATACATGCCAAGGGCCACCTCCACAACGCCCTGGTGGCCCCCATGGTCTGTACAGTACCAGGGATGTCCTGCACAAACACCCAGAACCAAAAAGTTCAGGCTTTTGACTGTGCACTGGAGACTGAGCGGGTAAAGCCAGCAGTGCTACATCTCTGTGTATAAAATCTCTTTACAAGAACTTGCAAATAAAGGCAAATAAATTCCTAAGTAACTCCTTCAAGTGGGACAAACTGGTGCAGAGACAAGGAAATTGCCCCCCTGCACTCTCCTTGCTGCAGGTGCATCCCCAAGGCTCTGTGGCAGAGAGGCTTCTAAAAAAAGCACAGAGGTTAGAAGGGACAAAAGCGTTTGCATTTAGTCTGAGAGGGGACTCAGACTCTGCTTTGAACCCCAGAGGCATTGCTGGGCACCAGCACAGAGCCCTGGGGTGGAGACTGGGAGGAGACAGTCACTTGATCTGACTGGAAGAGGGAGAAAAGTCACTGCTCCACAGGGGCTCCATCCACAGGAGCACCCCAGGAGTGAGCATGTCAATCCCTGATGGCAGCACATCCCCGGCCCACACTTCATCCTAACAGAGACACAACCAAAAGGGAACGTGCCTGACACACCCCCAAATCCCCCTCTCAGCCAGAGCCAGCAAAGTACGGATTGGTCAAATGCCTCCATGCATGACCACCATCCACTGTCTGTGGAAACACTGCTAGGGAAAACCCCTTCAAATGGGATTTCTCCCCACTGGGGCTTTTTCCTCCGGTACAAATCTATTTGAAAAGAAGATAAAGCATCTACAGTTGGACTGAGGTTTTATTCAGAGAAAGCTCTGGCTCAGAAATAATTGCCGTTTGCTATAATTGGTGAGATGCAGGAAGAGACTAGATACAAGTGGAGTCTGTGCAATTTTGGGAGATTTGTTACGCTTAGCTCGCTTCTATCAATTTCAGTGGCTCAGACGCTTATGACCTGTTGCTCAGCTTATTGTGAAAATGGCTTTTATTTACTGCACTTCCATTAAAAGATGAAATCCATGCATAGGGCTCACAGGGCAGAAAATCACAGTTTACGTCTCAGCTTATCTTCCTTCAGCGGCCTCAGCTCATTTTTGCCCTGGCTCACTCCCAGCTGCTATAAAAAAGTATTTCCCAGCACTGTTTGGAGTAGCCAAGGCCCCTTCCAGAACCCACGGGGCAAGAGGTGTTCAGGCTTTAAGGGAGGGCTTGGTGCTGCAGCTGCATGTCGGGTGAAACGGGAGGATGAGGGATGGGGAGGAGTGTGAGGGATGGGGAGGAAGGTGAGGGATGGGGAGGAAGGTGAGGGATGGGGAGGAACTTGGGGGATGGGGAGGAGGATGAGGGATGGGGATGCTGCAGAGGGACAGGGAAGCTGTGGCACAGCCATGCTCTCAGCTCACACACAACCACCCTCCAAGCCCCAGCACTGCTCTGATGCCAGGCCATCAGCTCCCTCCACCTGCAAACTAAGGAGAGGGACTCGTCCAAGAGCATGGCCCACACTGTGCTCCTGGAGGGCACGTTCCTGCTCTCTGCAGGTCCACAGCTCCTCCTGGGGCAGTGCAAGAGTCCCTGCACTGCCCCACAGGTTACAACAGTGCAGCAGTAGGCTCAGCACCTTCCTCTGCACCAGTTCCCTCCCAGCCCTGCACCAGTAGCTGTCCCCAGAGCTGTGGCAGGGTGAATGCCCATCCACAAGAACAGAGCAAGCAGTGAAGGGACATCAGTGGCTCCACCTGTGCAAGCTCTTGCTCTCCATGACAGGCACCGCCAGCCATGGGGAGGGAGGATGGTGTGCAGGCATCCCCAGCTCTCCTGTCCTGTGAGAGGCCATTGGCACACCAGACACACCATCTCCAGGGGTATCTGAGCAGCGTGGAGTTGCTAAGGTTACCTCCTCGGCTGCCTAATTAGAGGAGCTGTCACTGTCACAGAGATCAGGAGATGCGGGTGCACGTGGGGGAGCTTTCAACCACACAGAACATTTTTAGCTCGTTAAAGCAGAGAGAAAACTCCATCTCTTCATGGGACAGTGTGTCACAGCCATGGGCAGAGACAGCCACATGCCACTGTCCCACTGTCCAGCTGCCTGTTGAGCATGGGAAGAGCTGCTGGATGGAGAAGTGAATGAGCTTCCCCAGCTCAGAGAAGCAGCAGATCCTGGTCTGTCGAGCCCACTCACCTCTTTCTTTCACTTCTGGCTCTGCACTTGCCCTGATCTCCTCTCCTCAGCCTCCTCTGCACCACCAGTGGCAGGAAGGGAGCCAAGAGGGTCTGTCCCTCCCTCCCACCTCCACATGGGAATTTCACACCACCTCAGTAATGCCAAGGGGAACCTCTGTAGGCTCCTGCAACCAGTGGGTAAGAAAGAGGTGCACGAACTGTGCTCACTCTGTCAGTCATTTCATGAGGAAATAGCAAAGCCAAGAGGAGAATGCCAGAACGAGCCAGAAGTGCTGGATTTTGCACCAGATGAATCCACACTCCCCCAGATGTTTCCTTTAACTCAGCTCAGGAAAGACCTTGGAGGAAAACTCTTTCCCCAGTCTCCAGCACAGTTAAATGATTGCTTTCATCTCCTGAAACCAGATCCCACATCCCATAGGCAAGGCCAGGAACCAAGCTGGGAGCATGGAACAAGACACAACAAGAAATACATCACCCCAAGAGGCTCAGGAGAGCATCCACACATCCAATGTAGTGGCAGCCAGCTCCAGGCACCTTCCTGCCCAGGTCCACAAGCACAGCACCCCTTCCCATGATATAGAGAAGGTAAGACCATCCTCATCCACAGATTTGGGAGTGCTGGGCAGGGGAAGTCCAGGACTGGCACCAGTGGGAGAAGCCCCAAGCCAGGCAGTCCCTGTGACCTGACCTTCCAGGAACAGGAGCAGAGATATTCCTGGATGGCAGTGCTGCCAGGGCTGACTTTGCTGGTTCAGAAAAGTTTAAGAGCAGCAGGATTAAAGGAGATGCAGCCAAAAATGCAAAGAGATCCTGGATCTGAAACACTTGCCAAGTTTCTCCCTTACACTTCAAGACACCCACTCATCCTCCCCAAGGGCTTGTCAGACTCACATGGCAAAAAATACATGCTCTGCACCTACCCAAGCCCAAAAGAAAAGACCCTGAAATAAACCTGGAATCCAGGGCTGGCAGGAAGACAAAGTTGGGGGCGGAAGAGGAATTTTTGGTGTCTCTTTTCTAAGGAAGGAGCTGCCTGACAGCTCTGCTGCAGGAGACCACAGCTCATGGCCCTGTAGCTCACACAGCCCCCTCAGCCATGGCAATAGACTGCTTTTAATTACAGGGCACCCACTCAGAGGCCCCCGGGTGTCCAAGGGACTGTAATGGAAACTAGAGCTTTATAGGAATGAAAAAGAACCATCATAACAAGCTGGTGCATTCAGGTGCTCATGGAAGAGAAAATCCCAGGAAAAAGTGGCCAGTGTGTGACCAACACTGCAATTTGCTAACCCTGACAAGAGGAACTGCAGGCAGCTGGCAAAGGGGAGGTGGGCTCAGAACAGCTCAGAACAGCTGCCTCAGACCCTGGGAAAGAGATGATCTTTAAGTCCCTTCCAACTCAGGCCATTCTGTGATTCCAAGATGTTGCTCAGCTCAGGCAACAGTGGGAGAGGGAGACTGGGTTAGGCTGGGGCTGCAGCTCCAGCTGGCAAGATGCAGCAGTGGGATGGGGAGCCAGTCACTGGATGGAGCCCAAGCTGCTGCACGTCCCCAGACACCCCAAGCCATCCCCTCTTGTGCCAGCAGTGTGCCATGCCAGCCTCCACCCACAGCCCAGCTTCTGCAGTGCCACTGGGTGAGCTGGAATAGCACAAACTGGCAAGTCCTGTGGCTCAGCTGAGGGCAGAAGCAGCCCAGAGCTGCTGCCAGGCATGGGCAGCTCCAGCCTCCCCTTCACTCTGCACTGACAGGGTGATGTTTGGCTGAACCATTAACAGATGCTTGCTAAACATGTGGAAAATCTGGTTTTACAGACCAGCTCGAAAGTGCAGTGAGTGCTGTGGGGTCAGAAGTGGTGAGGGCATGGCTGGAGCAGCAAGGATGGGATTGGCACGTGTCCATGCTTCATCCACATCTCCTCACCTTTGTGCCCTCCTCCTGCTGCTCCCTTGGTCCATCAGTGCCTGGAGAGCAGGACACACTCACTGCTCCCTCCATCAGGGCTGTGCAGATCCCACCCTGCCCAACACACACCAGTGACACCAATAAAAACCACCCCACCACTCTGGGCACAGGGTCACCAGCAGCACCTCAAAGTGCCTTCAGGGACAGCCACATTTGGTTGTGGCCAGGCAAAGTCTTGTTCAGAGCTGTCTTTCATGAAAACTTTCTTTCTCTTTTCTTTTTCTTTCAGAAATGTGTCAGTTTAAGATTGCAAAAATACTTTCATCTTCAAAACAGTGTCACAACTCCCCTTCAGCATTTTCATAACAATGCTGCCATTCTGGCTTCAAAACATCTTCCCAAACTTATTGTTCACACATTCACCAAACTTTAAAGCTCAGAACTGAGGGACTGCGATGAAACTGGAACAAGCTGCTCTTTGAATAAAGACAAGTTTTCCTTTCATCTCGTACTAATTAACAGAAGCATCCTTCCCTCTGTGCCAGCCCCTGGTCAGCACATCCCTCAGACCTCAAAGAAAAACCTCTCTCTTCCCTCCCTGCATCCCCTGTGTGCGGGCACGGTGCAGCATGCCAGGGACCAGAGGGATTTCCCAGAGAGGCCAGCACTAGGGAGATGCAGGGGGAGAGGCAGGAGCCCCTCAGGAGCTGCTGAGGGAGCCTTTCAGCTCAGTCAGGACAGGCATTTTATTGCAGCAGGAGCAGCCAAAGGCCAGCAGCATCCCTGAGGCTGGCAGCACCTCCAGCTCTTGGAGCCTCCCTCCTGCCCAAATCCCAGCTCTTGGGGCCACAGCTTGTTAAGGAACAGCTCCAGGGATGCTCCAGAGACCTGTGTCCTGCTCCTCATCCTCTGCCACCACAGCAGAGACTGCTGGACAAGGCAGATGATGCTGCCAACTGAGAGACCACTCTCCCAGCCCAACCTTTCCCTCTAATTCAGTTCATGCCAGGAATAAAAATGTCCCTGGGCAGTCCCCTAACTGCTGCAAATATTTGCAGAGTTGGAAGAAAGAGAGCCTGGAGGAGAGTGGGGAAGCTGCAGAGCCACTGGCAGCCAGTTTAAGGCTCAGCCTGTTCCCAGCCAGGTCCTGCGCTGGTCTCCTCTCACCAGGTCTCACCTGCCCTGGTACCATGGCTGAGAGAAGCACTATTCCAACCAACAGCTTTCCTGCAAGTTCTTTCCCCCACCCAACAACAGGAAAAAAAAAAAAAAAAAAAAAAAAAAAAAAAAAAAAAAAAAAAAAAAAAAAAGCAGAATATCAACATTAACACCTGCTTGTTTGCCCTTAGGCACATCCAGAGCAGTTTAGTAGAGAGATGATCAAAACAAGCAGCGATTAAAACCCACAGCCCAGAATCCACAGAAATGCCTTTGCTTTTTGAGCCACGGCAAAAATATCACCTTTCTTCCCAGCCTAAACCTCTCTGCTCCCACAACAGGGCCCTGGAGAGCTAGGCTGGAGGACAAGGGTGGTTTGGAATGTCCTTCCCAGGAGGTGACCACAGACCTGCTGCAGCTGTGGGCAAGGTATCCATGGATAAATTTGCACCATTTCTGCTGGAGAAAAGCTTTGGAGACCACAGCCTAGTAAAGTTTGGCTTTACATGACTTAAAGCGCACCTCAAACCACAGAAGCCTTTGAGCAGTGGGAAATATGATTTTCGGGAGGAAATGCAGCTGGGAGATGCCACGGGAGAAACAGCAAAGGGTTGTTTAGAAAAGCACAGGCTCTCACAAGGCTCAACTTTCCTGCAGCATCCCCTACAACCACCCCATATCTCACACCACGGCAACTCAGGCAGGAGTGTTGCAAACAGGATTTTTTCCTCCTGTTTTGCTTTTAAGTGGCTCATTGCAGCACACTGTAAAACCCTTCATCACCAAGGAAGGAAAAGGTTTTACAACAGCCTTTAAAAAGCAAGCCCAGGCAGCAGAGGATACTTCCTTCAGCACATGGGATTTCAGGCAGCACTCCTGGGGAGCAAAATCCGAGCTTGGCAGAATCCCCGATGCCAGCAGCGTCCCCCCAAACCTCCAGCTCACAGAGCCTCCATCCTGCCCAAATCCCAGCTCCTGTTCCTGTCCCCACACACCGCTGGGCCACGGCACATTAAGGAACAGCTTGTCAGCCGAGCAGCAAAGGCAGCTGCTACAAAAGCAGAATAAAATCGAGTACAACGAGGAGCAGCGTGTCTGCCTCGCAAACTGCTGCTCCGGCAAGACCCCAAGCTGGCTGCGAGCAGCCCCTACAGGCAGCGTCCCCGACCTCCCTCCCAGCTGCCATTCCCCCGGATAATGGATTTCCTCAGCCAGGAACACAGAGAGGACAACGGCACTGCTGGTCTGGGAGAGCTGCAAACACGAGCAGGGGAAATGGCAAGGGCTGGAAGATGTAAAGCAATGTAATGGAGTTTGTGTCTTCAAGCAGCTCTGGCTTCTTGAATTGTGTTAAAAGGCAAGGCTGTTGCTGTTTGATTAAATGCACTTCCAGCCCTTCTGATCACGCTCAGGAAAATTAAAGCAAGAAACACATGGCTGTTGATCCAGTACAAGGGATGTGACTGCAATGGCTTCAGTAAGAACAGCCACAAACCTCTAATGCCTGTTTGAAACTCGATCAATTTTGAAGGTTCTTAATGTCCAGCATCTGTGAATGATGCTGGCAACAGCACATCCCATTCCTTGTGGCCTGAGCAGCCACTTCAATGGGGCTCAGGGAAGCAAGCAAAGCTAAAGCAGCAGCAGGAGCCAACACCTGCACTCCTCAGGGATGAGCTTGGGAAGGTTTGGAGAAAGAGCAAATGGACAAAAGGGCTGGTGAGCTCCTGAGATATCCCTGCTCCATCCCAGCAGGGCCCACAGCAATTCCCATACTCAGACCTGACAGAATCACCTCCCTCAGTGGTGTTTTCTCCTCCTAAAGAGGGGACCTGAGGCTGGCAGGCACCACGCGCCCTGCCTCTCCTGTGATGCACTTGATGGGAACACGTAGAGGCTGCTTTTGATTTTACACTTTGTTTATAGCACACATTTGGGGAGCTACACAGAATGGGAAAATACATCCCATAAACAAACTGCTAAACAAAACAGGCTAAATATGTACCACTCCAAACCAAAATAGATTCCAGCTACCCGCCGTGCTTCAAGCATATGCCTCTGACAACAGCTCCACTTGGGCCCCTGATCCCGCCTTCAGTTTTGATTTTTGGGCTCTGCCACCACTGGCAGCATCTTCAGATGCTTCCCTCAGCTCCAGGTAAGTCAGGAACAGTGAAAATACCCCCAGCTGGAAGTGGAGAGCAGCAGGGTGATGGAAGCATCACCCTTCCCTGCTCCCACCCCACAGACAGACCGCCCAGATGTTACCGAAGGCTGCAGGATTTGGACCTGAGCCATCAGCTGGCTCAGGAACTGACTGCAGAGGCAGAAGGGAGTATTAGGTGACAAAAGACTCACACAGCAAGTATTTCAGGCAGACACTTAGAGTTTCCCTCCCAAGAACTGTCCCGTCAGCTGAACTCTACCACCCTGCTAGTGCCCAGAAGCAATTCCTCAAGCGTTTAAACTTTATCATCCCCTCTGTGGGGCTGCACGGAGGGCACATTCCCCTGCGAATGCCTCTTCTGTCAAGATGCAAAGCTGTTGAAGCTGTGTGAAAGTAATTCCCACCCACTCCTACTGCCCCAGGAAAAAATATTTCTTTGGTGGTTTTGCATAACAAACAGCTACACGGCTTGCCTGTTTCTCCTGAGAAACTCAGGCTTAGAGGAAAACACCATCACAGCGCTACTCTGAGACCAGACTTCATAAAGTTCCCCCTGCAAGGGGGGGAAATACTACCACAGAGATTAGACTGCCGCTGCTCCTGATAACATTCAGTCACCCTGGCAGGCTGCAGCACACCGAGTTTGTAAAGCTCCTTGGGAATCCTTCAAGATGAAAGGTACAGTATGATACGGATGTATTATATCCATGGGCTTTGTTACAGCACACATTTCCTAGCATGGTTTTATTGCTGGAACACAAAGTTCAGCCGAAGCCCCGGGGCTCTTCAGGTGACAAATGCACCCCTGCAGCCCTCCCTCCCCTCTGTGGGGGAGGAAAAATGCCAAAGCCCCTGATGGGAAGGCGGCAGCCGGAGCAGCCACCGCCCTGCCAGCAGCAGTGGGGAGGACCTGCCTGCACAGATAAGGCCAACGTCACCTCTGCTGGATGTGCTTTCAGCCTGCAGCATTGCTGACTCCCAAATATACCTGTCAGCTTCCCAAAATGCCACTGCTGTCATTGGCTCCTCTACAGAATCCCGCCTTTCCTGCTGGACCTTCTTTAGAGCCTTCTGTCCCAAGCCACCCCCAGTAAGGGCCAGGAGGCTCCATCAGTTGAGCCAACCTTAATTAAGTGACACCCAGCACTGGAATCCCCTTGAAATCCCGAGCTGCCCACCCTGAACATCTGCTCCAGGCAGAAGATAATGGGAGAAGTTTGCTGTGGACACAGCTTGACCATGGGCTGCCCATTTTGGATGGCATGGAATGGTGGTGGGGAATACAGATCCTTTTGGATCACCTGCCCAACACATTGCTCTGCCTGGGCACCTCTGTCTGGCCAGATTTCCCAGGATATTACAGGTAGAGGAGCAAGGAGTGTGATTGTAACAAGAAGGCTGGGAGGAATTCCCTGGGCAGGGTAGGAGAAAAGAGTTTAAACCCCTCTAATTTAAACAGATGGGAGGTTCAAAGGACATGGAAGAAATGTGACAGGGTAGAAGGAAAAATGACATATCAGGATGTCCCAATAAGCCCCCAAAGCTCTCCAGGAGCTAATCCCCACCCAAGCTGAACCCACCACACAGGTGACTGCTCAGGACCCGCAAGCCAAGGTAAAGGGTTTCCACCACCCTTCACCTCATGGAGCAGCCTGGGCAAGGCAGGGCTGAGTAACAGAGTGAGGTGGGGACAACTGGCAGCACCTGCTGTGGAAGCCCCACCATCCCAGGAAGGCCATCTGAGTGGGAAACTGCCTGGAAGAGCAGACCTTGCTCTGGGGGCACCTGCACCAGGAATTGGTCAGTGGCACCAACTTCAACCTCATCAGGCCCCCTGGTATCAAAAGCAACATCCACAGCAAGAGCGAGCTCAGGGAGAGGCTTTTCTGGCCAGGGTGGATGAGCAGCAGATCCTGGTCCAAGGTTGCAGGGAACATGCTCTGCTGCAGCCCCCCTTCCCTGCTCACACACACAGACCACCCTGTGCTCCCCATCACAGGAACACCACCTGTGCTCCCCATCACTGGAGCACCACCCTGTGCTCCCCATCACCGGAGCACCACCTGTTCTCCCAGCACAGGAGCATCATCCCATGCTCCCCAGCACAGGAGCACCACCCTGTGCTCCCAGCACAGGAGCACTGCAGCAGGAAGCTGATGTTACTGAGCACTTGGCTTGAGGCAACAAAAACATTCCAATGCTGTTGCCAGCTCCATATTCTGTCGCTTGATCCCGCAGGTTAGGGATGTGCTGTGCTCCCTGGAAGGACGCTGCTTGAGAATCATAGAGAGCAGGGAGGGAAGGACCCAGGCTGTGCATGGCCTTGGGACAGCCCCAGGCACTCGGGAATGCCAGCTCATGTTGGGCAAGTGCCTGGGCAGGCAGGAGCCCTGGTGTGGCCAGGGAGCCCAGCTCACACAGCACAGCCAGGGCAGGCATCCAGCCACAGGCAAGGCCACCCCGCTGCCCTAGAGAGAGAAAAGGGAGGGAAAAAAAGGAAAAAGAATCAAAGCCTCGAAGGCACCAGCACAGCTGAGCTCTTGGCTGTGGCTGGGAGCAAAGCTGGGGTCCCCAGAACCTGCACCCAGTTTTACAGACCTGGAGCTGTGGGAGGGTGGGCTCACCTCCGCAGTGATTCCACAGCAGAGGCAGGGCAGTGCCCCTCTGCAGGCACATCCCATCCCACAAAAAAAGGCACCATGCACCAAAACCCCAGCCTGGCCCCAAATCAGGCTGGAGCCTGATTCCTTCCTCCACCCGAGGATGTTCCTGCCCAGCCCTGGGGAGCCCTGCTCCCTGCCCCCACTGCAGCCCCGAGTGCAGCTGGCAGTGCCACTGCTGTGCCATTGCTGTGCCACTGCCCTGCTCTGGAGGAGCAGATGGAGGAGCACAAGAGGTGCCCGGCTTCACGGGTCCCCTCCCTGCACAGCTGACCTTTAGCAGCCCATCTCGCTGTGTGTGACCATCCCTTGCCTCTCTCTCCTAACAGGATCACTCCCTTGCATATGCCTGGGAGCAGCACCATCAGCTCAGTAATCTTCCTAAATACAGCAGTTACCAGGTGACTGGGAAAAAATCTCTTTTACTGCTGATGCTGCTAATGGAAAATTTCTCCCCTTTTGCTGCTGCTTTCAAAGCCAGTCGAGGTTTCCTACAGACTTTGTCTTGCACTAAGACAGGAGAGGTGAAAGCACAGAGAAAGGAGTGCAGGAGTGGTGGGGAACACAGAATGTGAAATAGAGGGAACTGCTGCTTCTGCCCCCTCCCCACCAGCCCCCTGTGCCCACAGGCAGAGCCCTGGCTCCAAATCTTGTCTGCCCCATCTTGTCACAGGCATCCACAGCCCAACCTCCCCCTGCAAGGAATCCCATCTTGCCCCTGACCTGCAGCAGGGCACTGGAAGCACTCAAGAGCACTGCTTCTCAAAGGGCAAATGGGGAAGGCACTCAAAGGGACAATGGGCCAAAACTGTGATTTTTTTTCTCCACTTTCCCCCTTCCCAGGAGACAACCAGAAAGCCTCTCCCAGCCAGTGCAGATGCAGGCAGCCAAGATCACTGCTCGTCCCCTCTGCATGCCATTCTGCTTCTTCAATACCATTAAGTGTCTCCATACTGTCTGGACACTGGAAACCTTAACTGCATTAGCTGAGACCCGAGCAGCAGCACAAGCATTCAATTCTTTTAAGTGGCCCCATTCTTAAGCTGGTTATGCACAAGAACCATCTTTGCTCGATGCCATCACACAGCCCACAGGTAGTGATGGGGCAGGACTGTGGAGCAGCATGGGAACACAGGCCAAGGTTCATCACCCTCCATTTCAAATGGTTGCTACAGGAGGAGGACACTTGGGCAGGGGCTGCACTGTGGACATTTCAGATGATGAAAAGCATCAATCGAGACATCTTCTTTTCTTTCAGCTCTGACCCCAGCCTGCCCCACAATCTACATGGCATTTTGGTGTGATGGCAGGTGTTTCTCAAGCCACCTGCACCTAAAAATGTGTTAAAGAAGCATGTGATCAATATCTCATCATTCCCACACATGGCATCAATCTGTTCTCCCGCTGTCCCAGCCAGTCCCGTGCCTGAGCTCCTGTCACACCAGGAAAGCCCCTGGGCTCAGCCCTGTTTCACAGCCAGCCAACACCACACATCAGCACCCTGTCACCGAGGCAGCACAAAGGCTTGCCCATCACACAGCTGAGATTCTCACTTTTAGGGCTTAGGAGGGAACAGGCAGCAAGTTTTGGAGGTAACATCCATCTGCGTGGTGGCACTCGGAGGTCAATCACCACCCCGTTCCCCAGGGAGGACTGCAAGCTCTCTGCATAATTCTGAATAAAAGCTCATTATTTCTTCCTGAAAAAGAGCAACAAAAGCCTCTGGCACACAGGCATCATGGAAAATCAGCTGGGAGGAAGGGGGAGCAGGGGGGATCCCCAGCCACCAGCCTCCTCCTGTGGCAGCTCAGCTGCAGCAGCCAGCTCCTCTCTCCCTCCATAGTTAATCTTCTGTTGCCACTAGCTGGTCAACGCGGGTACTCTTGGAAAGCAGCAGCTCCCTGAGCACAGCCTGCACTCAGCTACACAGTCCCAGCTTTAACTGGGATAATCAGCCCAGAAAATGCCCGAGATGAAGCAAAATCTCTGTCAAGTCCTCACCCTGCCGTGCTGGACAAGCCATGTTCAGCCTTGCCTTGGGGAGGGAAGGGATGGCCTCAGGACCATTTTCCTGGGCATTTTTTGCCTACAGCCTTTCTGGGGGTTATAGTGCTTGCAGACCTCCACATCACCCATACAACCCCACCCTGAGCTGGGCTCTCCCTCCTCTTCCTAACTATAAAATCCAACATCTTGGAAAGCTGGAGTAATCACACAGTAATAGAAGGAGGGGAAAAAATCACTACCAGAAGGTTTTCCTCTTTCCTACACCATGCCCAGGCAGCCCCCACCACCAGGGACCTGGCCCAGGCCCCGGAGCACACACAGCTGTGGAGAGGAGTGGAGGGGCAGGGAAGCAGCTCCACTGCCAGGTCTGCACCTGCCCCTGTCCCAGGGTGGCACCAGCCTGTCTCATCCTCACCACAGCATCTCACTGAGGCTTTCAGGGTGGAAGATATCACTCTTTATCCATTGGATTAGCTGGGGAACAGAAACAACATAAACAGGAAAAAAAAAAAAAAAAAAAGCCAAACAAAACCAAACAAAACAAACAAAAAAACCCAACACTTGATTAACCCAACCTCTGAGCTGGTACTCCAGGCATCTCAAGCCCAGCAGGAGGCAGTTAATGCAAAGGGAGGTGCAGAAACCAGACTTTGCTCATCAGCTTTTCTGTAGAGATGACCCCACGTTTATGAGATGCCAAGCCCTGACGATGGGGTTTCACACTGGGCACCCACACAGTGCTGCTCCAGACCCCAGAGGCCAGCTCAAAGCAGGGAAGGGCACTTCTGAACAGCAGCATCAGTAAGTTGCAGTCACATCCAGGCTCCCCAGGTGACCCTTCAGCCTCCCCACCTGCTCTGCACAAATAGGAGATGGTGACCAAAATGAGGGTGGCAAAATCCTGCTCAAGCCTTTCTAGGAACAGCAATAAATACAATCAGCCCATAGGGAACTGAGTGTTTTCCATTACTTTAATGGATTAATAGAAACTCAGAATGATTAAGGTTGGAGAAGACCTCCAAGATAATTGAGTTCAGCCTGTGACTGATGCCCACCACCCAGCCCAGAGCCCTGAGTGCCACATCCAGGTGTTCCTTCAAGACTCAACACTCCTACCCTAAAAGGAGAAGTCCAAGTTACAAGATGACTTTGGGATGAGTTAAGAAAGAAGACAGAAGTGGCACTGAACTGCTGAGGAGCTGGAAGAGCAGGGGACAATCATCAATCAGCCACACACAGGGGCCACAGGGGGACACCGGGAATGCAGACACACGAGCCTGTTTTGTGACAACCACCAAAACAAAGCCTCTTGAAGCACTGCAGACGCCGTCAAACAGCATCCATTAAAGCCATTTATGAGAAGTGTGTAGTAAACTGTTCTTATGTAAGCCACTACAGGGTAAGAGCAGTGGTGAAAATTGGTCTGCCTCTTCCCTTCTCTCTCCTCTATATAAAGCTGCTCACACATAGACAGAGCTCATCTAAATTAGCTCGGAAGCAAACTGCCTCATTCCCTGAATTGCACTCGGAGCAGGCTACGCCGTGGTGGAGCAGCTTCTGTAGGGAACACATGGCTGCTGACTGAACCAAGATCCATGCCTCAGAGAGACCTCACTGGGCAAGGATAAAGTCAGTGATAGGCTGCACCCTTTGCAGCAGAGTAACTCTAGGAGAATTAGAGAGCGGGGGAAAAGCCACAAAGCATCAGTAGTATCCAAGGTTAAGGAAAGGGCAGGATGCTTTTTCAGGAAAGGGGAGGCACAGCAATTCATAATGCACTGGTGGCACCTACATTTGTCATTTCCTGCCACCACTGGGCTTTGTTGAGTAATTTTATAGTAACGTAACTGGGGGGTAGTGGGAGAAGCATCCTTCTCGTCTCCAACGCAAGAGGGAAAAAATAAACCCAGGCGTAGGAAACACAGAAGCTGTGACACCCCACTGGAGGAGGGACACCGAGCACAGGGAGCTGCCAGTGGGTGTTTCAGCAGCAGGTCCTTGCTGCAGCCCAGCAGGGATGCACAAAGAATTAAAGTTTTCTACCTTTGTTGGGAGAGGATGAAGCCATCCCCAGCCTGGGCTCCCCACCTTCTTGCAGGTGCCGAGTGCCCACCGAGGCACAAAGAGCTGGAGCTGCTGTCTAGCATCCCAAAGTGCCCACATGGGCACACAGGGAGAGCTGGAGCATCCCCAGGCACCTTCCTGTGGAGCATCCCTGGTACCCTGTGGGCACACAGAGAGGAGCTGCAGTGGAGCATCCCCGGGTACCCACCACCCCCTAGTGGGCTCCTGCCTTCCACGAGTAGCTGCTGCTGCTGCTGCTGCTCCTGTTGCTGCTGCTCCTGATACTGCCAGCGTGCCATGAGCCCAGGCTCAGCTGTGTGGATGTTTCCTGGTGCTGATTCCTCCTCTATCTCAGCCATGCAGTGGCTCCTACAGACCAGGCAGCCCCACAGGCAGGGATGCTACACTGGAAGCTCTCGCTTTATGCACTTCAGAGAATATAATTTCATACAGTCAGGGAACAGATAAAGTTGTTTCCTCCCTAGAAGGAGGAATCCTTTCAAGAAAAGGGACACAGAGCACTCCATGTGCTTTGTACCAGCCACCAATTCAGGGCATCTACCTGGAGGATGTGGCACTTCAGGACATGGTTTAGTGGTGGACTTGGCAGTGTTAGCTTTACAGTTAGACTTGATGATCATAAAGATCTTTCCCAACCTACATGATTCCATGACTTTAAGTTTCACACCACTGCAGACAAGGCTCTGGCACCTGCCAGCTTTTAGCTCCAGATCACCCACCCTCCTTTAAATGCCAAGGAGTGAGGAGCAGCTCAGGAACCACTGCATTGCTGGGAGATTTACTGAGCTGGGACTTGCTGAGCAGACCCAGGAGTACAACCCTAGCTGCTTAAACTCATTGCCCCCAAGAAAAGCAACATTTTCTTTCCTGCCTCCTGGCCTGGAGAGACTTTTGAGCCCTGCAGAAAGGAGTGGCCTCAATTTTTTTCTCTACTTATTTCACTTCAGAATCAGTAGCATCAGCACCATGTTTCAGCTCTGCCAGCTTTATGCTCCCTTTTCTTTTTTTTAATCATTTTATCTTTCAAAAACCCCTCCAGGATTCCAGTCGGGGTGGCTGTTCTGAGTTACATGCTTCAGGAGGTCATCCTGCCCCATCCTTACCCCGCTGAGGCCAGAAAGTGATCTCTGCTCACAGCAAGATCCTGCACTCCAAGACATTCAGGAGTCCTCAACACATTTGCAGCCAGCAGGACGTCAGCTCTTACGTGTCCTCCTGAGCTCATGCCCAGACAGCCACTAAACATGTCCAGCAACACGCATAAAGGGATACAATCATCAGAAATCAGCTAAAGATAAGGACCTGCAAAGATTCTGCCAAAGAGAATCTCTGTCCCCACCTCACTCCCAAGCCCTCCCGCTTGTAACGTGATTTTCACCTCCAAGAGCCCATTACGAGGCAGCAGCTGCTCTCCGGTTCCCAACCATCTATGAAGTTAGAGAAGGATGAAGTGGGGAAAAAAACCACCACAGAAAACTACAGCCTTAATTCCTGCTCTAGGAAAACCAGCCAGCAGAAATCCCGCACAGCCCTCACCAGAGAAGAGTTAACTGCGAGCGAGACAGTTGCCACACCAGGAGATGGGGAGAAATGCAACAAATTTCAAATATCAGAACATCCACAGCAATTCATGAGCTAGACCTTGGGGAAGGACAAGTGTTTTACCTTCTCTGGAGTCAACAGACTGATTAATTCCAGGGCCATGATGAAGCCATCCCACCATGGGCACAGCCTCCGTTTGTCTTCCAATCTGCCTGATGCCTGTGAGCCCAAGGGAACAGGAGGGGATCTTTGGGGGTCTTCTGCTCAGGAAGGGGCAGGAAAACCCCCACAGATTTGCACAAGACATGCTTCATACTCATGAGTGCACACATAACCAATATGCCAGGCAAGTAAAAGAAATTTTTAGATGAAGACCTGGTCTCTTTACTGGCAGGCACTCACTGAAATAGGATTTGCTATACAAGATCGTGCCTCTGATCTATCAAGACAAAATTCTCTCCTTCAACTTGAGCTATTATCTAAGCTCACACAGAGGGGTTTCTTTGCTATCTGATATATTTAGATCAGTGCGCAATTCACACCCAGTCCCTGAAGAAACTGTACTCTAATCTGAAAATTAACTCAGTGAACCATGAAACTTCTTGTTACTTTTAACCACGGTATGGTAAACGTCATTCCTGCTGCATCAAACCTTTGATTTGTCACTTTTGTTAGTGGAAACAGAGTATCTGGTTTGTTTCAGATTTTTGCAGTTGACCAACCGTGTCTAAGGAAACTGCAAAGCTGGAGCCCGAGAGCCTCAGGAAGTACCACCAACTTATTTATTAGGGCGTTTGCTACAGCAAAGCTTCACACAAGGTAAAATGACAAGACTGGGGGACGCAGACAGGCATTTCCCTACCCCTGCTCACTGCACCCAGTGAAAGGCAATCACTCCATGAGGCTCGGGAAGGGACTTGGGGTCAGCTGTCCCCAGTGAGCCTGGACATGGGCACACCTCGACACACCTGAGACACACAGAGAGATGCGCTGGAAGTCACAATCCTGTGTGTCAAGAGATACCTGAGACCCGAGTTAAGCAGGTACTCAAATTATCCTAGCTTTGGATGCCGAAAAACAGGACAGCTGATGGATAAAGCAAAGATCAACAAAAACCCTTGGGTGACCTGGCAGAGTAAACACTGCACTGCCCAGGTGACATTCGGAACAGTTCTCTGGGAGGACTGGCTGATTACGGCACAGAAATGGGTACAAGTGACAAGAGGCAGCTCGGACACCCCATCCGAGACAGGATCCGGCATCAAGACCGAAGTACGACCACAGAATTATTTCTATTCCCATCCCCCTCGCCACAAAGCCGAGAGCGGAGGAAAGTCTGCAGCGTTCGCACAGACCCGGGCGCTGGAGTTGTGCGTGAAGCGAGAGCGAGCCTCGAGAATTAACACGAAGCATTTATAAAACCAGGCTCTGGCTAGAAAAAAACATCCCCTCCCGCTCTGCCAGGCTCAGAGGCACCTCCTCGGGGCTCAGAGCTCAACTTGGAGCACACGAGGCAGCCCCCATCACTTCCAGCCTGCGCGGGGTTGCTCTCCTCCTCCCGGGGAATGCTCTGCTCCTCCCGGGGCTGACAGCGGCGGCAGCCTCAGGCCCTGCTAAAAAATCCCTCCCCGGCAGGAAAGACAAAAAAAAAAATCATAAACCCAAAAACCAGGATGCAGCACGGGGGCAGGGTTAGAAAGCCCCAAAACACAACGAGCTGCCCGCGGAGCGGGGAGGGCGGACACAGAGCCGGCACGGCGGGTGTCGGATGCTTCGGGGATGCTCCGGGATGGCGGGGCGGGATGCGGGACGGGACGGGGCGGGAAGCGGCGCGGGTCCCTACCGAGGGTGAAGAAGGGCAGCTCGGTGTTGTCCAGATCGTCCTGTACGGCGACGCGGCCGGGCAGCTCGCTGCGGACGAAGAGCAGCAGGCGGGACTCGGCGGCGGCGGCGGCGGGCGGCGGGGCGCCGCTCCAGCTGATGTCGTTCTCCCGGAGCACCGGCAGCGTGGACACCGTCACCGTCTTCACGCGGCAGGGGCCGGGGGGCTCCCGCGACGCCGCGGCGCCGGGCCCGCCGCCGAGCAGCACGGCGGGCGGCGGCAGCAGCAGCAGCAGCAGCAGCAGCAGCAGCAAAGCGCCCT